>NC_020397.1:27528-58365 GCF_000321355.1 Plasmodium cynomolgi strain B
TAAAAAAAAAAAAAAAAAAGATTTGCGGGCTAAAATTGTCTGTCGAAAAATAAATATATGGTGAACTTTTTTTTTGGTAGAACTTTTTGATTTTTATAACCATTTTTTTTACCATAATTTCTTTTGTCTTCCTTATATTAGAACAAGATTTTTTATTTTTTATTTGTTATTTTTTATTTGTTATTTTTTATTTGCTATTTGTTACTTTTTTGATTTCCTTTACCATTCCAACAACTTTCTTTTTTTTATTGCAAGAACCCCTTTTTCTTCTTTATTAGAACATTTTTTTTTTAACCTTAGAACAGCTCTATCCGATTGCTCTTAAGGATAGAACAATTTTTTTTTTTTTTTAGATCGATTTGTTTTGGTTTTGTTTTAGAGAAAATTTGTTTAATTTTTTTACTAGAATTTTTTTTTTTTATAAATATAAAAAAATATAGATATTCCATAAATACAGGTAAAATTTGCATATGTATATATATACTTACAACGTTAAGGCCAACTTGTCACAAAATGAACCTCAGAGGACCCCCTAGTTTCGTGCATCCCTTTCCGAAAGGAATGAAAAGCTGCGGAAAAATGAATCTGAAAGAGTTCTTCTTGTTGAGTTTTTTTCTCTTCGCGCTTGTTCTCGCATCTTTTAACTTTTCGCAGGTAAACAAAAAATTTCATACATAGTACGGGCGAAAAATCCTTTGCCACGTTACATATCTTCTTGTAAATTGGTTTGCCTACCTTGTATATCTCCTAACACGCATGAATAATACGCTCACACGTATAGATAAGCATGTACGTGCTTACATGTAAATGCCCCCATGCGCACGCACAAAAAAAAATATGTTTGCCCTATTTACAGATCAAGTCAATACCAATAAACGATGGGACCATTGGACTGCAACTAGATAATTCCTCGTACGGGCGTCTATTAGCACAGGCATCACATAGCAGCAGACCCTCCATTTCTAAAACCAATACAAATATTTCTGAAAGCTCTTCGGTAAATATACATGAAAGGGTTCAAAACTTACCCTTCCATTGTGATGCTTCTAAACTTTCCAAACAGCTAACAGAAGAGGAGATCAAGGGACTCCTTAAATCTTACGGGAAATCCATAACACAAGAAAACGCACATATTGTATTCAACTATGTACACAATTTGCAAAGAAAAAACTATATCGACTTGATCGAAGGGTTGTGGAAGCATTTTATGGAATTGTCGCAGAAGTATGGAATACCAGATGACTACCGATATAGCTGCTGGTGGAAATGCAATAATGAACTCCTCAATGAACTAATGGACATCGACCATTTCGACCACATGGATTTATTTACTTATATAAAGGGGAAAAATAACAACAATGCAACATTCACAAAATTTATAGAAGACAAAATGAAGTTATCTAACGAAATCATCGAGAAAAATAGGGAAAAATGGACCAAATTGTTGACCGAACGGATTAAAAATAAAAGCTATAAAAAGTGAAGTGTCCCCCTCAAAAAAAATAACATTCGAATGATAAACCTGAATGTGCGTTCTAAAAAAAAAAAAACTTCAAAAAGACAGCTTTGTTTTGTGTGTGTACATAATGTCAATATTATTTGTTTATGTACCATATTTTTTTTTTTTTTGTCATATAGCGTTTGTTCAAAATAATTTGTAACACTAATATTTGTGCACGAATACATAATCAGTTGAAACTTTAAATATGCAAAATCCAGCGCATCCAACTGCATTACAAAATGGTTGCAGCAATTTTAAAATTGTTCACCTGGAGATTGTATATTTTTAAAGTAATAATTCGATCTGCATAAATTAATGATAAAAATTTTCTTAAAATGTGTTCTTTGCGTTTCGTTTATTTTTCCTTTCGTTCACTTGTGGGTGAAATGCTTAAAATTCGTCAATTTAAAAGGCGAAACAGATTTTTAAACATTTCGTTGCTTGACGTGAAAAGTGTTTCAAGCATTGCGCGCGCGATTTTTGCAAGGGGAAAAAACTGGCATTATTTTTCCATATATATACATATAGTTACAATGTGATATTTTTTACTTTGTTGTATATATTTATTTTTATTTATTTTTTTTTTAATACACTTAACTCTTCAAATTGCGCGCCTTTCTTGTCACATTATGAAATATACAAATTGAACATATTAAAAATTTGCAAATATGGGCACCCTCAGCATTATTACCAGTCCCCATTTAAAATCCAATGCAATACTATATAAACATTTTCGCGCTACTCAGAAGGTAGCCATTTTAAAATACTTTCTTAGAAATTATAAAATGAGTTACATTTTTTATTACTCATATTAAGGTTCCGTAGCTCAGTTGGTTAGAGCGTGCGGCTGTTAACCGCAAGGTCGTTGGTTCGATCCCAGCCGGTACCGAATTCTTTAAAAATATTTTTTTTCCCCATACCAGAGAAAATGTAATAATTAGTAATAGTTCTGTTATATATGTTTCCGTTAAAATTATAAATGCGCATAACAATCTAACTTCCGTATGTTCAGCAAGTATAGGCAATTTTTTCCATTTCGTTGGATCCCAGCAACTGAGGTATCTTTACCGCCCAATAAATTTATTTCCGTAATGGAAGCACGCACTCCTTATTGCTCATAAAAACTTCCAACCCACAGGATAGCACTTTTATTTATTTTACAATTTCGCGTTGAGTAAGAAAATATAAATTTAAAAACATTTTCAGTTTTTTTTTTTTTCCCCCTTAATGTATAAAAAAACGAATCCTCTAGCATTCTGCCAAAATGCATACCTCTCGCAGTTACGCGAATACGTAGCGCGAAATGGTTAGCAAATTTTTCCACATCAAAATGATGCACCAATTGGGGAAAATTGCGTTGATTTAAAAAAACATTCCCAATTGGGATCCAATCCGGTGAAAACAACGTATGAACAATAAAAATAAAACGCATTCAAAAAGGATCCCACACAGTGGCAAAATTAAACAGGCGTGCACACGCTGGGACGCGGTGTATGTGTATTTGTGTGCGTCCCACCTATCCCGCTTTTATCCTGTGTAATGACAACAGCCGAATTGTTATAGCTGGCATTCACATACTTAATGTCAAAATTGTCAGGATAATACTTTTCGGACAAGATATGTACCGGATAGTTAATTATTCCTTTATTTTTATATGGAGTTATTTGATGCTTGTTGTTGTACCCCCAGCCGTAAAGCTTATCATTCAGAATTAACAAACAATGCTTATCGCCACAGGAAAAATCTTTTATTTTGTTGTTAGGCAGCTTTACAGTAGATAATGTCTGCTGATGTTTGCCCATATGGCGTCCACACTGAAAATACATATTATCGCCGAAACAGAACAATTGCTTTCCAAATTTGTCATTTGAATGTATCATGGAGAAATTCGACCCTGCATTAATTTTGTAAATCTCATCAACCATTTCGTTGTCATTCAATTTTTTTAGTACCTTCTGTGGACTACTTTGTATATGTCTATCATAAAAAGAATAATTTGCCAAATTTTTTGTTACAGTGGAATAGCCAAGTTTTAATTGATCTTTCCAGCTGGTTCCTGACAGGGAATTTTTATTTGTTCTGCTTTCTCCTAACCCTAGTTGGATTTTACTATCGTCTCCAAAACTGTAAATATTATTTTCATCGTCCAGACATAATGTATGGTTTAGTCCACAGGACACATCGACAATTTTTGTTTTTCCCTCAAATGGTACTTTATTAATATGTACATAATTATTTTTATCGTATTTGTAGCTTTCATCATTCGTCATTAAATGACTCAAGCGTTCCTCATCTTCGTATTCTTCCCTCCTCTCGCCACGCAAATTGTTGTATGTCAAAAAACTACTACTATCGTTTAACTCTTTGAGAATTGGGTCCACATCGTGGGTACCACACACAGGTGTATCCCCTCGTTCAATCTTCCCATCCGGTGGGCTAGAAATAATTCCATCACGTGAATCGGCACTTTTGGATGGAACCGCCGTTCCATTATCCTTAACCCTGAAGGAGTACCCATTGGGGGTATTCTCCGTTTGGGCATGTTCACTTGGGTCTTCTCCCCCATTTTGAACAACCCCCCCGACGCTATTTTTATTAAACATATGTAACGTACCATTTAATTTGTTGGCAAGTTCGAAATTGTAATTTATATTGAAATTATTCCTAAATGATGGCTCCTTTGCACACTGTCCATACAAATTATTGCCTGAGCAATACACATTTCCCTTATTTGTGACAAAAGCTAGGTGATATTTATTCACACTTAACTTGATTATTCGTTCGCTCTGAAAAAAAACTATTTTTACATTTGTAAAAATCTTCAACTATGAATTCGTTTCTTTTTAAACAATTTTTATAACTTCTAACAATTTTTAATTCTCCTTTTTTGCTCATAAGGTATATGTCATTATTCGAAAATTGTACGTCTGTAATTCCTTCGTCTGTGTTTAGTTTCACTGGGGTTGTATAAACCAGTTCCTTCTGTTCATCATCTTCATATGATCCCCATATGTAAATGTCATCATTCTCGGTTATACAGCTACCTATGCAATTACCAAAGGTTATTTTTTTTACCTTTATGTTATTTTTTGAAAAAAAAGGTACCTCTCCATTTTGCTTCGTTCCTTTCATCAACGATCGCCTATCGCCAAAAAGAAACACTCTTTCTTCTATCTTCCCATTTTCGCAATAACAGACACTCTTTTTTTTGTTTATACAGTAGTAACCGCTCAATGCAACTGCAAAGTATCTAGATAAAGGGAATGCCATTTTGCTGCGACGTCTAGGGGGATACACTGTGGGTGAGTGATTTTACAATTCAATGCCCTTTTTAAGCATCTTCACCGATTCTCTCAAGTGGGGGTTCCCTTTTTTTTCTTATTTCATGTTGCTTTCTTTTTCCCTTTCGTATTTCCAAAAGGGATAGCTTTCCACAAAATGTACAAATTACGGGAGAAGCATCTAGAATGCCGATTAAAAGAGGCACGTTATAAATGTGCCCTGGTTGGGCCAATTGGGAGAAAAACTACCCACACAAAGAATCATACGAGAAATTGACATATATTCGTCATATCACATCTTCCCGCAAAAGCTCGCATTAGCGCTGTACATTAAAACCGTACGTGTACATAGGAAATGACCACGGAAAAAGGCTACCTTAACTGCTTCTTTTTTTTGACCCTCCGCTCAGAAAAAATTGCGCCGCAATGGCTAAGTTGTTCCTACAAAACTCTTTAAATGCCTTTTTTACTCCCCATGTGTATTTTTTCCTAAAAATAATAACTTCTACCATTACGTTTTTGTATTCCCATTTTGCATTTGCCCTTGTTCCGCACTACTCGTAATTTATGCACAGCATGGGGGGGATAACAAAATTTGCCTTTTTTTTCACCCCCCCGAGAAACTTGATTAAAAGTCAAAAAAGGCAGAAAAGGCAGAAAATACAAAAGTGAGCACGCAAAAAATGCAACATTTCTGTATTTGCTAGAAACCCCATCCTTCGTCGTTTACTCTAAGGGCTCCATGTCACCTCACCAAAATGGCACTCGTGCCATAATCGACGAATTTTTTTTTTACGCCAAAGTACGGCAGTAATGTTTCTTTCGCATTCACCTACTTTTTTTTTCCTGCCAATTTGATCGCGCCTCTCTTTTCTTTACGTTTCTCCCCTGCGCTTTTTCCCAACGCGTAACAATAGCAACGCCCCCCAAATAACCCATTTTTCGTGCCGTACAAACAAGGGAAAATGCTGACGGGTCAAAAAGAACGATTGGATCATTTTTCAGAGCATCCAAATGTGAATTAGCAAACATGCTAGATGGGTAGTGAGCATGAAAAAGAGGACTTCACAAAAATAGAAAGCACGTTGAGAAGCGCCTTGTCGTAATTTTCTCAACCAAACTGACTGACAACCTGAGGAACGTCCATTTTAATCCACCGTCGCAACCACTGCTCACCAACAAGCTATTCAACACAATGGAGAACCTTTACAATGACATGGAAGAATATGGCAAGATATGCCAACTGTACACCGAGAAAAAACAAAAAAGAGAAAAAAAAACGAACAACATTAATGATCTAGTAGATGAAGACATACTATGGATGTACGAAACGAAGGAAGAGAAGGAGGCCAAGGAACAGGAAGAATATTTATTGGGGAAAAAAATTGATATGCAAAAGTTAATCGAAGAGGAGGAAGAAGCCAAAAAGGAAATCGTAAAACAAAAAAATAATATAGACCATTTGAATAAAATCAGAGAAGATCCACTAACTATTATTAAAAAAATGGAATTTCAAAAGAAGAAAATGATGGATGAACAAAAGAGACTCTTGCAGTTGCAGCGCTCTAGGGAAATGCCCGAAGCGAATTCAATAAATAGACAAGGCGGCAAATCAGGCAGCAGCTCGTCAAGTGAAGAGGACGTCATGCGATCAAGAGAAAAGGAGAAAGACAGGAAGAAAAGAAGGAAGGAAGAAAAAAGGAAGGAAGAAAAAAGGGAAAAAAGACGAGTGAAAAAAAGAAGGAAAGAAAAGAGTAAGGAAAAAAGGGAAAGAAAAAGAGAAAAGAAACGAAAAGAAAAAAAAAATAAAAAGGAGAGGAAAGAAAGACAGGTTAACTCAGACACAGAGTCCGAATCGGAAGAGGAAAAGAAAATGAGAAAATCGAGAAAGAGGGAGCGCGGGAGAAGTGATGAATCGGAAAAGGCAATGAGAAAGGCGAGAAAGAGGGAGCGCGGGAGAAGTGATGAATCGGAAAAGGCAATGAGAAAGGCGAAAAAGAGGGAACGCGGAAGAAGTGATGAATCAGCCATGGAAAGAGTTCGGGATGCGCGTCGACAGCGGAAAAGAAGAAGAGGGGAGAGCACTGAACGCGGAAGTGAAACTGACAGCGGATTTGACAGCAGACGTGACGGCGAACGTGATAACGAATGTGACAGTGGAACTGAAAGCGAACGTGATAGCAGACGTGATAGCAGACGTGACAGCGGAATTAAAAGCGAAATCGGCAGTGGTCGTCATCATCCTAGGCTTACAAAGTCGAAAAAGAAGAGAGAAGAAAAAAGTGACAATGAATATAGCAGTGGTAGTATAAGTGACCTTAACGATGGCCGAAGTGGGAAAGGAGAAAAACAGCGGCGAATGGAATGGGAGCGCGAGAGGCGACGACGACGGGAACGATCGAGAGAAATAGATGAACATAGGGACAGGCAAAGTGATACCGAACGCGAAAGAAAAAGGTGGAGAAACGAGCGCTGACTCAGGAATCCAAACATTCAAGCGCGTACCAAAATTAAAATAAAATTTATTGGAAAAAAAATAATGTATAATGTCTCGTCGAGTTCGTTTTTTTTTTTTTTTTTTTTTTTGTGTATTTCAAAACGAAGTGATAACGCACAAATGAGGGAACAAAACTGCTAAAAATTTTCCAAATTGAAAGTAACCCATAGGAAAAAAGTTCTACTTAAAAGCAAAACACTCAGAAGTAGCAAAATTTGCAACATATTTTATAAACTGCAGCAATTATGTTTATATATCAATGGGCGCAATTGCACCACACATAGGGATGCACATATTAAAAAAAAAGCGATTAAATCAAACGAATCCAAAATGAAAAAGTATGCAGAACTGAATTCATCAACGGTGATAGATAGTACAAAATACGGGGGTGCTTAAATCGCGTTCTTTGTACAAGACCCCAAATAATGAGCCTTCAACATTTCTGCAGCGTACGCAAGCATGTATTCCAAATATATGAATTTTTTTCAAATTTTACATTTTTATTTTACAAAGAAATCAACAAAATGCCCATCAAAAAAATGGCGTTGCTTAATTGGAATAACTGTTCGAATACTCAACATAATAATCTCCTTCCTTTTTCATATTTTGTGTGTGAAACTGGGGAAAAAAAAATAAAAGTCATGTAAAAATTATTTAGTTGTTACAATTAAAAGGAAAACTGCGCACATATAATACATATACATATGTACTTATATGCATGCCCCAATTTGTTCTATGCAGAGATAGCTTTAAATGGAGGTGAAAACCCTCTCGCCTACTTCTTCATATTTGTTGTCCTCCCAACTTAGTGGCAATGGCTTCCCGCTTCGTTTACTGCTTCCCCGTCGTACTCCCTTTAAAGAGGTGAAACGAGAATGTAATTTTTTCACGGGGAATTTTTTTCCCAATCCGCGCGCACATACCTACGCATAAGTGCACAGCAACACATGCATAACTACACGTGCGTGGAGATGCGTACATTCATGCACGTGTTTATCATATGTACCCTCCTTTTTGACATTTGTTGCCCATTTTTTTTGTCTACTATTGTTATATCCTTCAACTTCAGATAGAAAAAAAACTCATATAAATTCTTTCCTATATTATTTATCTACAAAAATGAAACGTAAGAAGTTCGCATCGCATTTTCGACGTGCTCATTTTGCGAGGCCCTAAGAAATTTTTTTTTTTTTTTTATTTTTCTTCTTTTTTTCCTTATTTTTCGTTATTTTTACCTGTTCGTCACTTAAATCTAAGGATATTCTCCTCGCATGAGTGACAATTTCCCTTTTCAGCTCCTCCTTGTCTGCTTTGTCAACAAAAAAACGCCAATTTTATTATGTGTCGCATGCAGATGGGATATTTATGGATGTTCCATTTAGTAGGTACACACAACTTTGTGTGCATAGACATACTTCCCGCTGCACTGTTCGCATTTTTCTCATTTTTTTTTTTTATTTACCTTTAAAATTAATGACGTCGTTAATTTTAAGCCGTAGCTGTGTCCCCCTTCTCCCGGGCGCCCACTTACAGCCAAACAAAAATGCAAATTTTTTTTTCAAAGCATAGCCCTCAACCGGATGAATGGAAAGTAGGAAAAGTAATAATGCAATAACTCTTAATTCCATACTTCACGACAAACTGGGCGAAATGTGACGGAAAAAAAAAAGGGGACATTTTTACAATAGAACCGTATGGCAGCAGTTTATATCGCCGTTATACACAACCCTAAATCAGTTTCCCCAGTTTGTACGATTTCCCTTTTTGAAAAATCGAAATGTTTGCAAGCGAAACGTATAATCCCTTCAGTTACTCCCCCTGTGGAGAATACGTTTCGCTTTGTGAGTGTGGATACCGTCAGAGGTGGTGCCAGTATCATTACGGTCTCAAAAGTGTAATATATTTATGCATATATAGATATATATACATATATATGCATGTGCAACCATATGGGTGGCTGGTGGCCTTTATTGGGGGCCACAATAAAGGGTCATATTTCCATTAAAGGGCAATTTCGGGGGGCTTACAACCACAAAACTTTTTGGCATACATTCGTATGATGTACATTTATGTAACTTCAAATATATGCGCACAAAACAAGGCCGGATTTCCCATGCCCCAATTTTTCACCGGCGTCGATACAGAAATAGCGACAAAATGATGGGTAGCTAAAATGACGTGCCCGTATTACATCGCGATGTATGCTGCACGGAGTTGTTTCCTATACCTTATGTAAAGCCCCGCAAAAGGATGGGGAAAAAAAAATTACAGATGGAAAATTATTTCCAATCGCGAAGCATCTTTCTTACATACTCTTCTTATGCTGCCACAGGTACGGCAGCGCAAAAATAATGATTCGCAAAAATTGGGGTCAAATGAGAAGTGAAACAAAAAGCACATGGAACAAAAAAGTGACGCACTACATTTCCAAAATGAAAAAAAAAAAAAAATGCTCGCATATACAGGTACATATAAATGTTACATATGTTACATATGTACCACTCGTGCATTCGTACATCGCGCGCACGTACGTTCATGTAAATGCTCACGTCGGCCACGCAAATCGCAATTTAAAAAACCATCCCCTTGGTTTTTCTCGCGCGTGCCATAGCATATTTATAGAAAAAAAATAAATAAATAAACTGAGAAAAAAACTCCAAAATGTACCACACGAATGTATGGCAAAATGGATGGAAATGTTGATTAGCTACTTATAACATTTCCGTGTTATGTTCCCATTTATGCCTTATATAACTCTGTTTGTGTCCCATATAATGTGACATTTATGTGGCAACGCATGGCCGTACTTATGCCGCCGTTCATGTAACAGCGCATCAGCCTACTTCTGCCACCGCTTACGTAATGGCATATGCCCCTATTTTCCATTTCTCCCCCCTGCATTTGTAAAGGGGCAAAACAACGCCTCGCTAATTATCCCACGTACAGTATTTACCTAATAAAAACATAATTCAAGAATGGGAATATCTCCCACTCTGTAATTTTGCAACAATTTGCAAAAGTATTTTTTTTTTTTTGTTTAGCCCCCTATTTCATGCGAAATTGTTGCCTACAACCCATGTCCCCTTTTTTTAAGCTTAAATTAGTTCAGCTAGTCTGACCCTCATTTGTAAGGGAAATTACCGCTTTGTTTTGTCATTTTCTGCCCATTTTGTGCCCATTTTGTTTCCATTTTGTACCCATTTTGTGTCAATTTCGTTTATTTTATTTTTTTTTTTCGCCCCTCTTTCAATTCACCCAGTTCGTCAATCAACGAGAGGTACGCCCCACAGGGATGCCACATCAAAGTGTCCCTTCAGTTTGTGCTGAAGCGTGTTTGTCTAGAGTAACGTCCATTCTGCCATTGCGATTTTTTATTTCTCTTAACATCATTTGTTCATTAAAATTTGGCTCACTCCATCCCATATGTTTGTTTAAGATATGTTTATGTACCTAACTAGTGGTCAGCTTTTAATGTGCCACTGCTTTCACCCCCTATGGAACGAACATCTTGGCATTCTGCAAATCTTTCACTTAATGCTATACTACCCCCAAAACACCAAACTGCACAATGGATAGAGTCCTGTTGAAATACATTTTTGACGAACTGTGCACGAGTTTCAACAAAAAGGAAATAACCTCTTATAGTAAAAAAAAAGAGGACAGTGATAACAACAGTCAGAATCATGTTAACTACTGCATAACGCTGCAGGAGTTATTCGAAAATTTGGAGAGAAATAAAAACGTTCCCATGGATGTGTACATGAAGAGAGAAGTGCTGCGAGTTTTGTACTACTGCAAAGATGTAAGCATATCACAACAAGGGAAGAAGATAGCAGCACCTGGGGAACCTGACAAGCCGAGGTCAGACAATTGTAGAGTCCACCTAGATCAATACAACAACAATATCGAATTTCCCCCGGAAGAAGACACAAATATCATCCTAAACACAGCGACCCAATTCAGTCTTTACATAAACAACATCTACATATACAACAAGCATAATCTGTTTTACTACGAAAGAATCAAAGAGTGCAAAGAGAAAATATTGATCCTGTTGTACATCATTTCGGGGAAGTACAACGGATTAATTCAAAGCTCTCTGGCGAAGTACCTCAACATGGATGTCAAGATGGTGCACTACCACCTAAAAGTTTTATTCCAGTATTTGCTAATAAAAAAAATAAGCATCAACATAAGCAATTTGGAGAAAACCCTAGATTATAGCAACCACAACACCCATAGTAGCAGCAGCAACAATACCATAAAGTTAAACCCGTCCTACATCCTATACTTTAACATCTATTTTATATACAATTTGCTGCCCATATTTATAAAGAACGTGCTATACTCTCAGAACGTCCTTTCGATAAATAAAATTATTTTGCATCTCCTAAACAAGTTCATTATAATACCACAGAAAATTTTGTCCCTCATATTTTTCAAACTGCTAATTGTGTACAACCCATACTATTATATACAAATTAAAAAGGCGCTGAAGATATTCAACTCTATTCTGTCCCACCTAATTTGCAAAAAGAAAATAATAATGTGCAAAATTAAAATCCATTCATCGTACGAAAATTGCTATTTAAATTATGAAAATAAAGATAAAATAAATTACGACAATATTATTAACTTTCTAATTTTGTTTTACTACAATTATGATTACCTCATCAAGTTTATAAACAAATCTTGCTACTTGATGTGCGAAGATTATGTCCAGAAAATTGAATTCAAAAATGAGTTCTTCAGGAGTAACGTTACCAAAGCGAGTGCGTGGGACCAACTGGGGATACACCTAAAAAGGGGGAACACCTCCACCCAGTCGGCAGAGCACCTCCGTGTGCAGAGTGCCCTCCACGAGACGTCCAAGCACTCGGAAGGTTACACGATACGCAGAACGACGTGCCCCCCAATAAACCATAGTGCACCAAATGGGGATTCATCCCCGATGAGCCACTTCCCCCCGTGTGTCTACCCAAACGAAAGTACCGTCGACGCAACACAAAGCAAGGACAGCACCTTGGGGGAAGAAGAAAACATCTTCATGAATGAAAAAAACTGCAATTTGCAAATAAACGAGTTCAAAAATTACATGGATTTAAACATCCACCATAGATTTAACGACACGGATTATTACTCCAGCTCGCATAACGGGAAAGAAGAATCAAGTGAATCGGAGTTTTCCTTTCTCTATGGAAATAAAAAAGATGAAGATTTGTCAAAACAAACTGAAGAAATTAACAAACCGATTGAAGATGGAAACAAAAAATCGTCCTCCTCGCAATCGTCTACCTCTTCCACCTTAGACAGCGATTCGGATAACAACACCTACACCAACCACTCTGTTAAGAATAAAAACTTGCTCTTGAACCACCTCTCACTGTACAATAAAATTAAGTACCTAATTATGAGCAAAGGGATAAGGGGAATGACAACCAAAGAAATATCACAGGTACTCCTGATGTCCATTAAAAAAACGAATACCTTTCTTAGCAAGCTGGTTCGAAACAAAGAAGTTGTAAAAATACCTGAAAGGAAGGACAAAAGCTTTATGTACCGATTTATTGACAATTACATTTACCAGTATGTGCAGAAGAGGCCGCAGGCCCTTGCCTACAAGGGTAATCAACCGTTACAAGGTGTAGTAAAAAATGACGAAGCAACTTCCGGTGGGGGAGACCATTCAACAGGAGGGGAAATCATTGTAGATGATCTATCATTAAAAGGGAACATAAATATTCTTCCTATTGACCAAATGATAAGCCGCTCACCAGAACAAAACAGAAGTGCCCTCTCAACGGATGACCACACCGTAAGTATCAGCCAACCGATTGAAAAATTGAACTGTAACAACCTCGCTCAGGAAAACATTAGTCACATACAATTTAACAAATTAAACGAGTCATTAAATGTGTTAAACTATATCAACACCGTGAACGAAATAGACATAAACGTGCTGACCTACATCATACCGAAGCAGAAGGATTCAGTGGACAATTTCGGCAACTATAAAGACTTTTTTGACCATTATGTGAAGAACTTCAAAACTTTTGAAGATAAATATGATTTATACACGTGCAGTTTTCATTTCTTTTACTACTTAAAATTTGTTCTGAAACGGGACATCAGTAATTCCACCCCAGGATGCAGCAGTGCAAAGGTGAAGAAGCAGAAGAATCAGGGTGCCATTCCAAAGGAATCGACAAAAGATGAAACGTGCGCAATGCGCGAAGATGACCTTGCCTTGAATAAGGTAGACTCATCCGAAAAAGACATCAACTTTATTAAATACTTCATGGAAGATACGACCAAGTTAAAAAGTAATCTCTTTATTAAGAGACTGTTCATTTTTTGCCACTTCCTGCTAAGTTCTAAGGTGACTACATTTCGGTACCTCCAAGATTTATTTATCACCATAGAGAACAATGGAAGGACGATTGATAGAAAATCCGTTCAAAGGCTTTTTAATTACTCCACCAAAATTAATGCCTTTTTTAAAAAGTACACCCTTCTGAACAGCAAAACGGTTAAGTACTACTTCTACGATTCGAATGCCCTATCCGAAAAGCAGTCCAACGATTTGTATGCAAAAATTCAACAGGACTATGCCATTTCGTCGTACAAGCACGCGAACCTTAATGATAAAACCAACAAAGAGAAAACAGAATATTATAACATATCCAGTGGTAACATCATCAGTAAGAAGTTTAAATACACCGTTAATGTTTTCAACGAGAAAGCCAAAAGTGCTACTGATTCTGCGCAGCAAGGGGGAGTCCCCACAAAAGATGATTCCGACTTTACCGCACAGATGTATAGTAACGAAGTCGATGCTGCTTATTTTTCTTCCAACCGGGAAAAGGCACTAGAAGATGATTTTATCGATCTGACCAAGTATCCTGAAAATAGTCACCAGAGGGGAGAGACATCGTACAATTTTTCAGCTACATGTGAAAATCCCAATCTATGGCACACCACACTCTGTAATGGAGAAGCGAATATGGGTACCCCTAATAATAACTTCCATGACACAAAGGGTAGATGTAACCAAACGGGTTCTAGCTTGTCCTCCTCAATTCCGAATAGCACAATGATAAATTCATTCGCACCTGTGGAAGTAGGCAACCGAAGCAGCAAAAGAAAAATGGCCACACCTTCAACCCAATGGCTCAATAAAAGAGGAAAAATGGATCAGCCGCACCAAATTTGTGAGATTGAGAACAAACTTCTCACTGGCGAAAATGGTGAAGTAACTCCATACCACTTCAATAAAAGTGACATAAATTCCACCCTCAATGATAAAAACGAGATTTTCAGAGGGGGACACCCCATAGCAGAAACACAAGGTAACAACCCTAGTGCACAACTCAGCCGCAACAACAACACTGCGATAAGTTTAAACCAAAAAGGCACAGCCTGCAACGTGCTCTATATTGACATTCTAAACGAATCAGCCTTTAAGTGTAAGGAAAATCAAATTATTAGCAAAAAAATAAAAACTAGCAAAGTTTTTCAAAATTTTAAAACCACCCAAGAATTCTCCTACAGCATAAACTACTTCAACGGGTACATCTTTTCAAAAATGACCAGATATAAATATTTCCACAAATGCTTAATAAGGATACTCAAATGGAAGAAGAGGAAAAAAAAAAGGGCAAGAAAAAGGCGCACTGCAGAAAAGGAAAACGAATGTGACACACAGGCTGTACTCACTCCAAACCCGGACAACCCCAAAAAGAGGAAATTATCATATATAGAAGAAATGAAAAGGAAATCTTCCCCTAAAAGGGCCCATAAAGTAGCCTCCAAACGAAGAAGCAACATACTAACCGTGAAGGACATTTTGAAAAATCTCTATCTAGACGAATACCTAAAAATCATCAGCGTGGGATGCAAACTCAATTACATCGAAAATTATCTCCTACATGAAAAACGAAAAAAGAGAATGAAAGATTTACCCCCAATTCTCTTCGAATTTTTGACGTCCTATTCTTCACTAAATTGTAACAAGCAGCGCATGATCGAAAGTTTTCTCCAAAACAAGAATGATCATTCGCATTTCCTCAATTCACCAATGAGCACATTCGTAACAAAAGAGAAAACAGGGACCCATATGACCTCCCCACCGCTTTACACAACCGCGGAGGAAACACCCACCCTGAGTGCCACTACGAATCGAGTACAGAAAAACACACAAGCCAGGGATAATCCAGATGAAAAATTAAACAGGGACCATTTGTGCCAACACGACATCAACGTTATCAAAAGCAGTGACAAAATATGCGTATTCTTTTTCCTCTACAGAAAGTTAAAATTTCTGTGCAACATGAATTTAGTAAAACTTAAATTTGATGACATGAATAAAAATCTTCCGCACAAATGGAAACCCAGCGTTGGATCAAATCCAAAAAATAGGGAACTTAATTTATCCTTCCTAGATTTAAAAAAGAACAATTTGCAGATTCATATCAAGCAGAACCTTACCATTCATTTGTTCGCGTCCAAAAAGGGTAAAAAGAAATTGCGAATCTACAACATGCTTCGCTACAACCACTTCGAAGAATACTACTACAACATATATGTAAGTTTCCATTGACGGGTGTCCATACGGGTCGAGCTCGCCACCTTTTGGCGCTACGTTTGATTAGATACTCACGAGAGTGTATATCCATAAGATACTCATTTACCCCTCTCTTTGTTTCCCCCCTTCAGCTGACCGTCGAACGGTTCAAGAAATTCCTCGTAGAAGGGCACCTGCAAAAAAGCGCGAACGAAAAACTGACCCTACAAGACATTCTCAAGAGCTCCAAAATTAAAAACAAAGGACTGAAGTTTCTCCTGCTGCACAATGCCTACACCAACCAATTATTCCTAACGAGGAAACTCAGAAATCTCTTCATAAGCTTAGTTAAAAAAGTGAAAAAAAAAAATATTTCAAATTCGAAGCTAGCCGAAAATTTAACAGCCTACAGGGAATACAACACATTTAGGGAATCATATAACGTATCTAGAAGCAACATTGAAAAATACTTTTCCATCTTTTACGATTGGTACAGTAAAGAAAAAAATGGAGGTGCAGCCATGACAGAGAAGGATCTGTCCTTTTCATGCCCCTTCTGCAACAACGTATATTTTTTTAAAAACGATTTGCTTAGCCACATATCCAATGTGCATAATGTGAACAGGAATTTTTCAGACCTCATTTCCTTCTTTTCAAATTCGAAGCAAATGATACATAAGAAGCTGAGCGATTTTTTGAAGATCAAAAATAGAGTCAAAGGGAACTCGAGTGGCTTCTCGCCCTACAATTTTGACAGACATTTGGATAACCTCAATCTGGCCAACGCATCTAGGGCTAAGAATGCCACAGGTATAAGGGAACCCTACCCTCTGCATTACATTGACCAAACCGCCAACATATGCGGACCCCAAATTGGAACCCCCTGTGATGCATTTAAAAAACAGTTGGAGAAAGAGCCACAAATGAATCACCAAAGGAGAGCAGTCAATTCATCTAAAGAGATTGAGCTGCTGCACCAAGAATCCACGCACATGAAGAGAAAACACACAGAAATTATTGCTAAGCGAGATCAGGCCAACGGCACACTCTGTGGGAAAACTGCCAATCTTCCCCTAAGCAGCTGCAAAAACGGGAACTCCAAAAACTTAAACAATTTCATAGAAAAAGTAAAGGTAAAATATTCCCTGCGAATAGTCTACATTTATTTCGTAACTGTAATTGTGAAGCTGGCCATGTCGCAGAAATATTTGGAAAAAGCGAAAAAAAAAAGGGAACGTCAAAATGAGCGACTTCTTATGGACAAACCGCATCAAAATGGAGAAAATTATTCCTCATCGGGGTGGACATTATCGATCAACGATAATGACGAAATGGATAGAAACATCCCACGTGACATTTCAAACGGCAGAGAAGTAACCGGGGCACGCTCCTCAAACGAACGAAAGATACCCCACGAGAAGAAGAACAAATTTACGAAGGAGGAAAGGAAAAAAGGGCGACTGCGCAGTGGAGTCACCACTACACACCCAAGCCGTCACCATAAAGGGAAGGAATTGAAACGCCGTAACAAACAAAGCGTGGCACTAGTACCCTCCCCTTCGGAAATGCCAAACGATCCCAACAATTTTGCCTCCATCCAGCTGAGAAAATTCCACGTAATATACCATTTAAAAAATAGGACGAACTCGGAACCGTACAGAAAGAGCATATGGATTAAGGCAAACAATATGATGATCGGAAAATTCAAACAAAACGTTTGCATGTACATCCAGAAAAAGCTATTTCTCTATTTCAAAAAGAACATTGTTCACTATTTTTTCATTTTATCGAATGAAAATTTGGCTAGGTGTATTCTGAACTATTTTGAAACGCACATATACAACTCTACCTACACCAACATCAATTATTACTACGATAAGTACATAAAAAATATTTTCCACTTCAAATTTATTTCTCTTGTAAATTTGTTAAAAATTTTTATAATAAATTATGGGGAGCAGTACGCACTGTACAGGGAAATTACTAAACCGTTGTACTTTCAAAAAATGAAGGACATAAAAAATGCCCTAAAATTTATAAAAAAAAGAAATTACGTCGTGGATACATCCTACGTCTTATCATACTACATTGCCAATGACCTTGTGTGCGACAATGTGTATTCTTACCTTATTTATAAATCCATTTTTTACAAAAAGAAATTATCGCTATCTTTGAAGAAATGTTTTCTGGACAACGTTGTGGATATTATTTACCTCTATGGAGTTTACCACTCTAAGAAAAATTCGGAGAGCATCCAAGCAGGTGCACTGCACAGAAAGGAGAACATCCCAAACTCTCAGTTAGGGGAATTACTCTACCACATCGATGCGGTGTATGACGATGAAAATGGCATAAAAGGGAGGGGAGCGCATTTTGAGAAATTTCCGACGGGTGCCACGCCGCAGAACGGTTACAAACATGCCAACTTCAACACTCAGCCGAATTTATACCCCATGTTAAACGATTTGAGCAGCCATACTTATGATCAAACGGGATGCCCGGTCCGTTCCTACGACACCTACGACGTCATGCAAAATGATAACTTCACAAACGCAAGTTCTAATGGAGAATGCACGAAGCACTACTTCCAGAAGAAGCTAACAATTTTCGACTTAAATTACTATGTGCATAATTTCCTCAAGGGGGAAATGATTCTGTGCGCCTGTAATAACTACATACTGGCGGATGATGACGCCCACACTGGAGATGACCCCATCGGAGGTGACCACTACGAGGAAGATGATCCCTACGATTTTGGTAACTTCGAGGAGGATCACTACGCTGATGATCATTATGCGGATGATCACTATGCGGGTGGTCACTACGCCGGTGGTCACTATGAGGATGATCCCTATGGGGATGATTCCTACCCCGAAGAGGGCGACTCCTCTCAGCATGGCAACCAACTGAGCGACACAGAAAAGGAGACCCACCCGCGAGGAAATAAAAAAAAATACAGACGAAAAAACCACGCACAAAGGTCAAAACGAACAAGAAAAAAAAGAACGAGCAATTCCACCTCCCACAGTATTAAAAGCAAAAGGGGAAACAAAACAAACGTTGTGGACTACCCAAGCAGATGTTACAAAGAGGAAGAGAAAGCCATGAGTTACATGTCATCTAGTGCCAACGACTCAGATATATTTGACAACCTCTCAGATGATTTCGAAATTATCAAGCTTCTAGAAAATGAAAAGGATGGAAGAAAGAAAGTCCTCGGAGGAATAACCAAGCATATAAAATGTCTAACGAAACACGTTAGTGAGTACTTTCCCAATTACTACATCATAAACGATTGTGAAAAGAAAAAGATAGAAAAAAGATTGTCCCAAATTTTCTCCTGTGGTAAAGATAAAAATTGTTCCAGACTGAATAAATCTCTTCGGCAGTTATACTACCACACCGATCAGCAAAACAACAGTCTCTTTACATATTTTAAAAAATATTGCTTACACTTTTACGAGAATTTCATCAGAGGTGAGGTGCCGACTGGATCGTTTAAAAATGCCCTCCTCCTAAACATTAATGAAACGAATCGCGTTAACTTTGCAAATCTTTTCGGGAAATATGTACAACAAAATAATTTCCACAACAATGTCATTTATAGTAAGAATAAATTACTAATTTATAATGTTAGTAAAAAATCCTTCATCGATTTTGATTGGTATCCTCAGAATATCCACCTATATAACATTGCCTACATTTCGAATGCCTCCAAGAAAGTCGACTCTTTGCTGGATGTCCAAGTCACAAATCTGAAGAATAACGTTTATTGGCTCGAAAGAGACAACCACAAAAGGGCCAAACTGGAGAGCAAAAAAAGGAGCACCCATTCTGCTTCGCTTATGACCAACAAAGGACAACCATTCGAACAGATGTACAAGCAGAAAGGGTCAGAAATTGAACCCACGGGTGGTTACCCCAAACAGGGAAAGGAAACACGCGCACAAGCACCCCACAGCTATAACACACGGAAAAACCCTTTTGTAAAAAAAGTGAAGGTTAAAAAAGGAAAAGAAAAAAAGGTGAACACCTTTAAGGAGTCATTTATCTTCGTTACGCAAATTTTATATCACGTTTTCTACCTGAGCGATATGCTAAACACATACGATGAGTATGCAGACTGCGAGGGGGACACATCCGAAAAAAAACAAAGGAAAACCGACCCATATGGAAGGCTCAACGAGATGTACAGAAGCCGCGACAACGATAAAGCTACGCATCATAACGTAATCGGGGATTGTCCTGCCATCTGTGCAGATAGTGCAAAACGTGGAAGAGATAACTCAAATGGGGAACTTGGAGAAGCGGACGAGGAGGAAGGTCCACTTGATGACCTGCCGAACGAGCTGACAGTCATAAGAATGGTGAGGCGGCTTAACAGCCAAAAAGCGAAGAAACACAACACTGCGCAGAAAGAGGCTGCCCACATGGAGACCCCCAGTAAGGACAAAACAAACACCCAAAAGAGCTCCTCCCTGTTCAACAATATAATACGCAAAATGATATTCATCCTTTTGTCTGTTAAAAAAAAAAAAAAGAAGGACGTTTTATGGATAGTTTAAAAAAAATGTATTTACAAGAATTTTTAAAAAATACAACTTATAGGAAGTACACACAAGTAAAAAAGGAATATGATTTTATTCTTTTCCTCCTACACAAATTAAACCTTATAAATATATTCCCCCTCATGAATACTCATAAGATATTTCTACCCCAATATCATAGCGAGAATAATGCGTGCAAAAGGAAAAATATGTTTTATGAGCATAACTTGAAATACCCCTTTTTGAATATGATAAATTTCCACTTGGCAAATTTCAAACTGGAATTTAAGAAGAGCACAGAGAGAGATACGCAGCTGTTCGAGAGGTTCCTACTGCAGAGGGGAGTGCTCCCAAAGGGGGCGCTGCTAAGCGGAAGGGAAAAACTCCTAAGCCGCCAAAAGAAAGACACAAACGCAGAGGACGAAAAATACGTGGGCAAGAAAAACGTTGAAGAAAAAGTCATTTACAACGAGAGAAAACTAGTCTATACTGATTACATATACATAAATTACACAAATAACAACACGCTCAGGAAACCGAATTTCATTCCAAGACTAATTCTGTTGTTCAACCTCCCATGCTACATCATCATTCATGATTATTTTTTCCTCTACCTGTTGGAATATTTTTGTAAAATGAAAGAGCCCCTTGAGGAAGAAATGCAAAACGGATTTAAAGAGAATCATATTTATCGCACCAAACTGGGAGATAAACTGCTCTACCTAATTGAAAATAAATCATACCCCCGTGTTATAAGATATATAAAAAGGATCATAAACAAGGCGTGTAAATATTTTGAGCATATGCTCTTCTCATATAAACGGAAAAATGATTCCCCATTTTGCAAAACCGTTACGCTTTACTACTTTAATGATGACTACATAAATGTAAATATCTTTACTTACATGAATGGAAGTACCAACGTGAAATTTATTTTTTTTTATATTTTAAAAGTGTTCTTTTATCTCAAGGCGAATCCATTTTCCTCCATCTTTGACGTAAGGAAAGAGCGAAACGGGGAACTGGACATTTCAGGGGGTGTAAAAAAAAAAAGCGTTGTTTTTTGGCACACTTTTTTTGTGTACCAACAGCGCATCCCACAGCTGCGCCATGTTGAGTTAACAGCGTCTAATTCGAGAAAGGTCCTAAACCGCGCAGTAATATATGCAACGTAAAGATATTCTCTCGCCTCTTTGACCCCATTTTGCACCCCCCTGAAAAAAGAGTGACCCAGTTGTTAACATCGTTGTCCCTTTCCCAAACATACAAAAGAAAAACACACGCCTTGATGCTTATAGCGTCATCTTTTGTGCATGCTCACTACCCAATTTCACATTTTCCAATTTTGCACACACTCTTCCACCCCTCACAGATATACAAGAGTATCGAAATTCTGAGCTTCGGCGACCTGAACTTCCTCCTAAGAGGCATGTGCCAGGACAACTTCATTTCCTTCAAACTGATGTACATATCGAAGAGGAGCGAAATGTACAAGCTAAACAAAAATTACAAAATTGTTAACTACTTCAACAATTTGGTACTAAACGAAAAAAAGAAGAAAAAAAATAAAGCATCATCATCATCCACCCCAGGGAAGAAAAAGGCCTGCTACATATTTGGTAACAGCACAAGCTCGGATGAGGAACCTTCCACTGATGATGACATTTTGAAGAAAGGAAAACGAAGAAAAAACGGAACAGACCGAATAAACAGCACGAATTGTACCAGTTGGACAACACATGAATGGACAAGCAGCACCCAGGATGCCAACTTCACTCTCAAAAGCGAACGATACTACGTCCCTTCTAATTACAACGCTTTTCTTGAAAAAATGATGTACAAAAAGGTGAAGCTTTATTACGTGGCCGATGAGGGGGTCATTTTTGAAAAATACGCCGGCACGTTATGGGGCTGATGTGTGGTTAAGGGGTGTCACCTGCGGGGGAACGCGTTCCGTAATTCCGCGCACACGAAATTGCACGTGTTTGCGTTTTCTCATGTGTGTGTTTTGTTTGTGTACTAATGTTCTTTTCGTATGTCTGCTTATATATCCGCCACCACTGTACTCAGACACCCCTGCCATTGTGCCTTTTTCATCCGTTTATTTTTTATAAAATGTGTTTATTTGAAATGACGTAGCAGTAGCGTTTTCGCGCATATTTTGACACTGAGTTCCGCTTGTTTGTTTCTTCGTCTATCTCCCCACCCCCGTGCGCATAATCATATACGTACGCAAAAAGGATGCATTGATGAACAGACGTTCGTATAGCACGCAGAAAGGGGGAAACATGTACAATGCTGTCCCCCTCTATATATTTTTTTTTTTTTTTCCCCATCATGCGTAATGCAACACCCCCCGCACGCTGCCTCCTCCACCACCGTCGCCAAAACCCATTTTTTGTTAAACATAATCGATGCGCACATTTCCCTTTTACGAATTTTATAACCTTAAAATGAACCATCCTGCTGCGCAAAACAAATTAAGAAGACCCCACTGGGGCTGAAAAAAAAAACATGTTAGCAGAGATTTTTCCCGCTAAAGAAGCATCACTACATAAATGTCATGTTATGCGACGCTATGCAAATTTTGCGTGTTTCCTTTCCCCACACCGTTATTTTATTTTATTTTATTTTATTTTTATTTTTTTTTCCTTTTCAAACGCTTATTTTTTCCCGACTGTTTCCTCTCACCCCCCCCTCACAGCATACATGCGCGAAAAATGCATGTTGCATATATGTACGAACCAGCGCAAAAGTACGCATGTGTATGTATGCATGCATAGAAGCGCAAATGCATACTTACATAAATATCAGCGTGCGTATACAGTGTACTTATGCGCAATTATACACATGAGCAAAGTTCATTACCGTTCCTGCCAAGCAGCACGTTTCGCGTTCGATTGGATTGCGACATATGTTTATCAATTTCTGTCCCTTTTTTTTGATTCCCCCTATTTTTTTCGTTCACATTGAGATAATTCCTGCTTTGCTGTCGACGTGGTTGAAAAAAGAAAAAAGCGTCAAGTACAAGTAGAAAGAGTTGGAACATCCTCTTTTTTTTCATTCGTCCGTCTTCGCTTTTTTTTTTTTTTTTTTTTTCTAACTGCAGAACAGGCAACTTTAACGGGCAATTTTAAAGGGCACCTCCAACGTGCACACTGAAGGGCGAACCGATCATGCTCCCTTTCCACTGCGACCAAACGTAAAAGCAGCAACGTGGAAGGAGCGTTCTCCCCATCGCAAGTATGTACTTCCCAGTACGCGTGCGTAGAGCAACGCCGCCAGACGCGTAGTGCCCAAGTTTCCACTGCGAAGAGGAGGCACAAACAAATCACGACATCGGAAATGCTAAATTAAAGCAAAACGGACAACCCCTCAGTAGCAAAACGGACAACTCCTCAGTAGCAAAACGGACAACTTCTCAGTAGCAAAACGAACAACTCCTCAGTAGCAAAACAATGAAAATTTTTTCGCAGTTGCCACCATAACGTGTGCACAATTAAGAAAGAGATAAATATTTATTTGTTCGAGCAGCTGCCAGACGGGCGCACGTAATGCAAACGTGAAGAGGCACCCGTACAAGGAGGCATATTCGCGTAACCACACAAGTGAATGCTCGGGCTGTTTCCCCTCCGTGAAGGTAGCCTCATAACTGTGCAGAGGGAATAACTCCAACAGAGGGCACAACTCCATCAGAGGGCACAACTCCAACAGAGGGCACAACTCCATCAGAGGGCACAACTCCATCAGAGGGCACAACTCCAACAGAGGGCACAACTCCCACAGAGGGCACAACTCCCACAGAGGGCACAACTCCAACAGAGGCCACATTTTACCAAGCACCGCACACCACTCCCCCCAAAATGAGACAAGATGAGCCTCACTGAACACAATCTGCGTGATTTGTTCTATGCGAAGAATTACAAATATTACGCCAAGTATGATAACTATGGAAGTGTCCAAAGGAGACACACGTCCTTCCAGAACAATGGGAACGTGTGCTACTGCAACGCGTCTCTCCAACTGTTACTGTCGATCAAACCACTCTGCATATACCTGCTAAGCAAGTTTGATAAAATATATGGAAGAACGAAATCAAAATCAAAGTATAAGGGAGACATACTGAAGGCCCTCTTTTACATTATTGAGGAAACGTACAAAGTCGAAAAAGGGTACTTATGCACAGACACACATATTAATCTTTTAAAAAAAATGAGAAAATATAATAGCACCATAGTGATCAATGCACAGAATGATGCACACGAATTCTTGTTAATGCTACTCAACTATATAAACGTTGAGTGCAACCGTGATTTTAATTTCCCACCAAATTTTGAAATCATCCTCGACGATAAAGATAGCAAAGAAAACGCATCGGAAAAGTACTGGGTAAAATATCTATTTAGGGATAACAGCATAATAACAGACCTTTTAGGGTTCCAAAATGTCTCTAGCATAACTTGCACACATTGTGGACATACAAGACACAGTTTTGAATTCTGCCTAGACTTAGGGTTAGAGTTCCAAAGTGAGCACATACAAAGTACATCACTAATTGATTTACTAAGGAGTAACATCATGAAGAGTGATGATTTTTGCCACTTATTTTGCCCCATCTGTAAATCCAAACAAAATAGCTGCATTAAGAAAGGCCTCTACAGAATGCCCAATTTGTATATGATTATTTATATCAAACGATTTAAGTGGAGTTACGAGTGCACCAATTATTTCAAAAGTAGAGTGAAAAAAATTGACACAACTGTATTACTGCCATGGGATGGATTAATTGATTTTACTTCCTTTGCTTACATGTCCAACCATGAATCTTTATCCAACTCGAAGTATCTCATCGAGAGCTTCATTTGTCACAGCGGCAACAGTTACAATGGTCACTACACAGCCGTCGTTAAGCATACCGATGGATTTTACAAATGCAATGATGAAAAAATGAAAAAACTCAGTAACCCGTTTAATCCTGAAAATATTAGCGACATTTACCTGCTCCTACTCAGAAGGGTTACCTAAGAGGTGAGGGGAGAGGGGCATGCCCAAACGAGAACCTACTGCAGCTCCGAATAAATGTGCCACATGTTTGCACGAAACAACACAAAACTGTGCATAACACCAGTTATATCCTCCTTACAGAGAAAACACGAAAAATAGGTCCATCAAATATAACTGCATTAGCATATATTCTACATTTTACATGTCGCTATCAACACACGGTAGTAGTCCGATTGTACCGCCCCTAACGCACATCGTGACGATTCACATGGGAAGAGTAACGCACCCAGTGGGTCTACAAAATACCCCGTCCTGCACATCACCCGACCGGATAAGCACAAATTGGATGCCGATTGTGCCCCCTTTTATCCTGCAATGTGTCTATCTACACATATGCACGTCCATTACCCAGGGGGATGGGATAAACACCTCATATGCCTTTTTTAACACTCCGATTATTTCCCATTTTGACAAATATTTACTTTAAGACGAATCGACAGATGTACATTTTATTTATTTTTTTTTTAATTTCCTTTTTCAGTGTTCTTATTTTTATGTGGAATGAAAAAAAAAAAAAAAATGTAAAATTTAAAGCACCTCTCCAAAAGTAGCACAATTTTTTTGTGTTTTTTTCCAAGTGCTACAAAAATGTGTGTCTCCTTATTTTTTGCAAAAGGGGGTGGTGACGAAACGGAGGATACGCAAAAAGGCGCCCCTTTTGCCAGAAATAATTAGCAGCAGCGTGCCCCCATATGTTCATTTGTTTGCTCATTCGTTTGCTCACTCGTTTGCTCATTTTTTTGTTTGTCTGCCCGATCGATTGTTATCACCCCGTTTGTTTTCTCCCCCTCCGTCTTCCACCAACGTTCTTCAATTTTGCAAAAAAGGACAATTCAAACGTGTGAGCGAGAGCAAAATGGAGCATTCTAAAAAATGCGCCGTGTTAGAGACACACTATGCACCGAACGGGCAAAAAAAAAAAATTTTTCTCATTTAAAAAATGCACATATAACCAGCCTAAATGAAAGGCAAAAATAAGAACAGTTTAATGTGCCCAACTTCCGTTCCACTAAAAAAGAATAATGGGCAAAATTGCAAATTCTGGGGGAATCCTTTTCACGAGGATTTGCTTCAGCACCCCGCGGATGTGTATGTCCGAAAGAGGGAAAACCGAAAAACTGGAAAAAAAAAATAAACAAATTAAACGATGTGGGGCTCCAACACCCCGCAAAATACAGTGGCAACCAAGTTGTCTAGACCTTCTGCTATTCACCCACCACTTGCTCTATTTTTGCAAAACCGCTTTATGCGTTAATGAGGCGCAGCACCAGGTAAGATCATCCACACTGGGCGCGATTCTTCCACTCCCTCAGCAGCTAAACTTTCGCCGATGCATATCTCTCCCCTTCATGTCGCACTCTTTTCGCGCACGGCTGAATGCTACACGGAAAAGCGTCCCAAAAAAGGAAAAAGGAAAAAGAGAAAATATCTACATGACTAAATAATCCGAACTTTAAAATTTTCTCCGAATGTGAAGGAAAAAAAAAATTAGCACACCCAACAGTAGTACCAATGAAGTACTCACCACAAATAAAACACATCTACCAAAGTTTTCTTATAAAAACTAATGAATGCACATTTTTGAATCCAAAATTATGCTGTCCCGTCGCGACCCCTCCATGTGCACACTCCATTTGATTACCTCCCCTGTGCTTATTCGAAAAAACTAACCATTCGCACTTTATTTCTCTACCTAGTAGTTGGCCAAGCAAGGACAACATGATTAAACATCCCAGCTCGAATAAACACAGTGGGGGTCTAAAATTTTTTTTTTATTAATAACGTTAAGCATTTACAAAATTGATAAAAATGCCCATTTGTGCATTCTCTACATTTTAATACACATTTCTGTATTCATAAGTCTATCGATTTTTTTTTTTTTATCCTACAAGTGGAATGAATTAATTTTTTTGGAGACTTTCACTTTTTTTCTATTCTCCTAAAAATGTTTGTGTTTTCCTAAATTTCATAAAATAACATTTTTTATCAGAAAAATAAAAATAAAAAATAAAAATACGAAAGATGAAACTTTTGATATCCCCATCCTCTTCTACATATTCGAATAACATTCCCTGACAAGAAGACTACCTTTCGAATGACTCTCTACTTCTCCCCCCCTTCACTGCATTGTATAAGTACAAATCGAATCCCTCCCCCATGCGATGCTGTAATTTTTCCCATTTCGCGTTGGCCACAATTGAAGATCCCCATCCCTCCCTTACACCTTTGTGCACAAATTAGTAAATACATTTTGTACACTCGGGATGCACACCGCCAATCATCAGAGAAGCATCTCCCACTTATTGAAAAAGAAAAACATCTCAACATCCAAAAAGGGATGATCTGATTATATAAATATATCCACACATGTTTGCAGCACATACATGTTAGGAATCGATCCTACATGTATACCTCTTCCCCCAAAACTGCATCAGTTTCTCCAACGAGAGTTCCAACCCCAGTGGTGGTAGGCGATAACGACATAGAGAAGAATGAACTAATTGGTATGGTGGATACTCGTAAGATACTCTCTCCTCACAAAATAAACAATACAAAATGAAAAAGAGAAAGTGCCACTTTCGACAACAAAGTGAAGGAAGAGACAAAAGGAAAAAAAAATTGAGGAACAGAAACAAGTTGGTACTAAACCGCAGAGGTGATACCCACTGTGAAGGGAAGAATGGCAGGGGGACCCATCAAACTAAGGGACATGTTAAAAATAATCACAATTTCGCATGCGACGAGAAAAGTAACACTTGCAGGAAGGAGTCACAACAAGGAAGCGAAATGCTAGTCAACCCAAACAGGTACAACGAAACAGATGCAGCAGATATGTGTGAAGACTCATTACACAACAGTAGCGACTCCTCTGAAACTCCCAAAATTTTCGAATCCAACGAATCGGAGATATATCAAAGCACAAGCGAGTTCGACGTGCAAAGCACTACATCGAATAACACCATTAGCGATCTAAGTGCACACACAGACGAAGGTTACAACCAGGATGACAGATTAATTCAAATATTTGAGCGCATCGATTATGCAGGGAGTGCCTGTTCAGGGGAAAATAACGACTTATGCAGAAATTGGGACGTCTTGGAAACGCTCGATGTTTATGACGTGTTTGAAAATGAGGGGGACACAGATAGGGCGCACGCAGGGGGTGCACCTAATTGGGCCTCTAGTCGGGCTTCTAACCGGGACATTAACCAGAATGCTAATCAGCATGTTGACCAAGTTGATGGTCACGTCCCTAACCACGACACAAAGTGTGACGGTCCCACCGAGAGCCCGCCGCCCCCCACCAAAGCAACACACGAGGTAGAAAAACTGATCACGCAAAACGTCTTCTCAAAAAAAATGCTTATCATACTCCCCTTTTTTAAGAAGCGTATCTTCATAGAAGCCATATGGGATTACTTCCAATCAAACAAAGTGAAGGACGAAACGGACGGAGATAACTTAAAAGTTCAGTGCTTCCACACCTTCTGTAAAATCCGAGAATGTGCAACGCGTTGTAGTGATGGTCCCACCGATGGGAACTTCCTGAATGATGAATTACTCAGCACATACTTCTTTAACAAACTAAATAAAAACCAATATGATATAAAAATAAAAATGGATTACTACGAAGTGGAATTTTTTTTCATTTTCTTCTTAACATACTTTCGCTTTTCTCTATACCTAACGGGATTTATAAATTCATCTTTTCTGTACCACTCTAACGAAGTGCACTTCATCATCTTTGTCCTGAATAGATATCATTACTTCGTGGACCATATGTACGTTAATGATAATTGTTTGCCTTTTACTCCGAATGAGGTGGAAGACATTATGTGCACCTACAAGAAGTGCATTATCTCTCTTTTAGATTATCTCGACACTTTTTACCCGTTTCTGCTGCTCATAAGTGACGTTATGCAAGAGGTGCACACGAAATTTAAAAAAATTTCATACAAAGTGAAGGAACTTGAGGAGGTTCTGGCGAAAGCGGACTCCACTGACAGAACACCCCAGAGCGATAACATCGACCCTCATATTATGACACCACACACTATCAAAAAGTTCAATGCCGTTAAAAAAATTAACAAAATAAAGAGGAAGTTCTTCAAACGGAATGGTGATTCGTTTGTTATGATGATTAGAGCGCGCCTGGGCAGTTATTGGGTGGATAGGGGGGAACGTTACATAGGTGCTTCCATCTTAGGTGAGCCGTTTTCAGACGATGCCAATTTGAGTGACCACTCCCTGCATGGTGACAATCTCGACGAGCAGCTTGTCCAAATGATCCGCAACACCAGGTGCAACATGCTGGTAAAGCACACCATCTTCCGCACGGTCGCGAAGTTGAACCAAATTCTGAACTCCCTCGAAATGGCCATTACTTTGACAGACGCGAACGAAACATGCGCACAGCACATCATGTCGATGTCGACGCTACTCACATTCAAAGCCCTAAAAGAAATGAAAAAAAAAGACAAATGGCTTCAACTCCTAAAGCATAATTATTTCTATATCGAAAAAAGTTACTACTACTTCAAAGAATTGCATGAAAAAAAAATCATCTACTACCAAATACAAAATCTGTTCCGATCCATCCTAAATTTCAAAATTAATGTCGTATACAATCCCTTCATACATTATTTATCCATTGAAGATATGAAAAATAAAAATATACACACTATCTATGACTACATATACTACATAAAGGATATGCGCCAGAAAAATTACCTAGTAACTCTCTTCGTGTTCAATCAATTTACAAACTACAATTTGATGTTACCACGTATGGGTTCCTCTTCTCAATTTATAGCTCCTTGAAATTTTTATTTTTCGAAAAATCTTCAATCCATTTAATAAAAAAAATGGAACAATGAAAAATAAATTTATGTACCTATTCAACGATATGATAAATTCTTGGGATTTTAAAACGTATGAACATATCCCCATTCCTTCCAAAAATATTATAAAAGACACTTTTTTTATTCAAGAGAATTCAATTGTGACGAGTGTACTGTCAGCTGCCATGAGGGAAGTAACCCGGATGAGATTCACTGGACATATAGTCACTAATGCTTCGCTTTTTTATCGTTATAAGAGACTGCTAAATTATCAGATCCGCAGAGTGATCCTAAACAGTAATGCTATTCACATGGTTGAACAAAATTATGTGATCCGTCAAATTGAGGACAACTTGGAGGAAATGAAAAATAAACTGTAACTCCATAAGATTGGCATGCAACTTTAGGGTGTCCTACCACTACGATTATTACTGTCCAAAACGTTCTCGAAGAAAGGACGCCCACGAGGAATCTCCCTATCGGGGCTGCAAACAAAAGTTCCCCCCCCTATTTTTTTTTTTTACTGTTCACCAGATAAGTCTT
>NC_020397.1:59555-69638 GCF_000321355.1 Plasmodium cynomolgi strain B
TTTTTTTGGTACACTGAGCGCACACATTTGACGTTGATATTCCAACAGATTGCTCTCTTTACGTCTGTCCAGGTGAACACACATCACGCATGTCAAGATGCGTAACCGTATGATCCGTGCGTACGTTTTATTTTCCCCTTATGAGATGCTAGGCCTGTTTGCATTTGCTTGGCACTCATAAGGCGTTTTCGCGGGGGGAGAAGGCAAATGCGTATGGACGCCCACGAGTAGTTGCCGAGGCGAATAAGCTACGGAGCAGCTTCCTAGCAGCCCCATACACTTAAGCACACACGCAAAACACTACTCTTTGACATGCAAAGGAGAGAATGCAAATGTTAGACGGAAAAAAAAAAAAAAAGCCCCCAACTTTGTACTTAAAAATTACGAAAAAAAAAAAAAAAAAAAGAAAAATTCAAAAACAAGCAAAAACGTATGCCCTTTATTATTTTCCTAATTTTTTTTACTTTTTTTTCTACGTTTGCAGGTAACGATCCCGTGTACTGAAAGTTTTCATCGCAATGATTTGTCTCTTACCCATATTGAAGGACTATCCCTCCTTCTTCATTAGTTGGCACTACTTCATTTTTTTAACTCTAGACATCTCCGCCTTTTTTATAATCCTTTTGCTCCTTTTAATCGGCCGGTTTCTCTTACCGTTGCAATTCCGCAAGCATCTCTTCGTATGACTTGCGTTTCTTGATTCATACTCATCGTGGCTACATCTTCTTTTTCTGTACTTGGGGAATGGTTCGCTGATTTCCTGACTCACCCTCTCTTCACTAATTTCATTCGTCGAATAGCTGCTCTTGAATTCATTTATGAAGTTGTACATGCGGTCGAATCTTTCTATCAGCTTAAAGTAGGTAGCTTTATCGCTTTTTTTTATTTTACTCAAAAAAATATCATTCCCGTTTTCCATAAAGTCTGTATATATATTATTGCTTGGGATGAATACATTATTTTTTAAAAAGGTGTAAATGTTTTCTATTATGTTTTCATTTTTTTCCTTTTCTTCTTCTTCTTCTTCCTCCAATCCTTTGGTGCAGTAGTATCCTTCGTACGATTCGATTTCTTTGTTCAGCATTTCTTTGATGTCTTGCAGCAGGGGAGGTTCTCCGCTCTGATGGCCGTTCACACAGTTGGAGCAGTTCGCGCAGTTACTGCTACTCATGGTACCTCCGCACTGAGCGCAGTTCTCCCCAAATTCGTAGACCGAACTCGCTGACGTGATCGCGCTTTCCACATGAGCAACTCTCTCCTCTAATGCCATCTCCGCCGCACGACTGTACATATTCCCAGTGGTGCACCCCGTTGACGTAGATGTTCCACTTCCTGCCGTCGTCGTAGTCGCATCCGTGTTGTTACTAATCATGTTGTTAAAGTTGCTATTGCTCATGTTTGAATCTTTTATTTCGCAAAAAATATCAGCAGTTTCGCTTTCTTTGCTTTTACTTAGTAACTCGTTTAGCTCACCATGGGACGACTCATGCATTTCGGACTTCCCCCAGTTTACCATGCTCTCAGGATCTCCATCGATTCCTCTTTTCGTGTGTCCCTCTTGCATATGGTCATAACTATCGGCAGGTCGCATTTGGTAGGAACCGTACGAGGTGCCATTCTGAGAGTTGGAGTTGTAGTCCGCTCCGTGGTACACACTCAGATCACCGCTATGCGAAGCGCCATACAAACCGCCACTCCCACCGCTATGCGAAGGGAAGTGCAATGCCCAGGGGGTTCGACCCCTCTTTCTTGAGTCGGTGATTCGCCCCTCCACCTTGTCCTTCAACATTTCGAAAATTATTTTCTCATTTCTCTCCTTAACATGCTCATCATTTTTTATCCCCGCAAGAACACTGCCATATTTCATTTCATACGACTTGCTAATGTTTAGTAGCAGATTAAAAATATTCTCCTTTAGCAAATGCTTCTTGTACAAAAAGTTATGTATGATAAGGTCTATATTCGAATTATTTATGTTCATTTCATTATTGTTAATTTTGGTGAATATATGATTGAAAAAATTGACTGTCAAATTATCGTAAATGTTGATAAAATTGAGAACGCTGCTTTCCAGGTTGGAGTTGTTTTTCAGACACTCTTGATTCGTGTCCATGTCTATTTTTATTTCGCTCAGGGGGGTGCCCAAAGCGCTTCCGCTTGCACAGACGCCGCTTGTCCCGATGCCGCTCACACCGCCTACACCGCTTGCACCGCTCACACCACCTACACCGCTTACACCGCTATCGCCACTGCTCCCATCGGCTCCATTCTTTTCACTCCCGCTACCCCCATTTCCATATATCACTATTGGCACCTGGTTCAGCTTCACATATCCATTGTAGTAGTCATTCTCCGTCAAATTCATCTCGTTCCTCTCATCGAACTTTTGCAATATACCCTCATACTTAAATAATATGCTGATGTTGTTGCAGTAAATTATGTTAAAATAGTGATTAATAAATTTTATATACGAGTTCTTGTTGCAGCAGACGCGCATAAAAAAATTTAAGTTGTTAATCAGCTTGCTCTTCTTGATGTTTAGGTAATCGCTGGGAGTGCGTTCCCTCTTCTCTGCTGGGGGGGGAAAATAATAAAACGCGTGCGCGTACCAGTGGGCACATGTACATATAAATATATATACATACATATATACATATGAGCATATGTACGCACGGCGTGCAACTCCGTTGCTGTCTTTTCACCACGCAACCGCTCCCGCTTTTACAAACGGTGCTCTCCTTTTGGTACCTTTCACTGGAGGGATGGCACTGCTATGGTTTGATTTTTCCTTCTTGTAGTAGACGTCGGGGTTCACGTAGCTTATGCTGTCCAGTCCGCTGCCTAACTCTCCTCCGTCCTGCTTGCCAGCCGGGTCTGCTGCTCCTTCTCTGGGGATTTCTCCAGTGCCCTCCGCGATGTTGTCCGTGACGCTCTGTGCGATGTTATCCGTGATGCTCTGTGCGATGTTTTCCGTGATGCTCTGCGCGATGTTTTCCGTGATGCCCTCCGCAACGCCTTTCGCGATACGTTCTACCATGCCTTCTCCGCTCATCATACCGGAGACCTCCTCGGTGACCTCTCCGCTGGCCTCCCCACTCCTATGTCTTCTCATATTTGCGCGCCCACTGTCACTCCCATTTGTGCTTCCTATCCCACCTGCATGCAATGCGCTTCCCTCGCTGTTTCGGCAGTCACCCCCTGCATCGTCCACATCACTCGTTTGAATGCTGCCAAAATTAAATAATTTGTTTTTCAGCTTATTCATGTAATTCACGCCCAAGGAATCTCCTGCGGCGAAGTCGTAGCACCCCGAACCATTCAGCATGAACTCGGGGAAGTGATTTTTTGCCTCCTCCCGTTGAGCAAACATGTTAAAGGGAGAGACACCTGTTAGGTATGTGTGTGTGTGTGTGTGGTGGGGAGGGTTCAATATTACAATGGATTATCGGTTCAACGGTGCAAATGACGCAATGGCGTAATGGCACAGTCTCCCAAACGTGTGAAGTACGTACGACAGAGTTCTCAACGGGGGGGACGATACGCAGCCAAATAACTCAAAAGGGGGAACAAGTACAGTTCGTGAAAGGTAAAAAAAAAAAAGGACGTTGATTATGTAACACTAAGGGGGGGAATCAAAGGGGGGAGAAAATAAAAGGTAGGAAAAAATCGTAATGACAAAGTAGGTAAAAATGTAGCCAAAAAGTTATGAAAAAGTGAAGTTAGCGATGAGAGAGTTAACAGTGTTGACAGTAAAGACAGACACCACAGCTAGACTGCAAATGGCGACACTCAAGTGCAAACGTAAAACGAGCGGAGATGCCCAGTTACCCCTTGCACCAGTGCAACATCAAAAGAGGAAAAAAAAAAAAAATCATCTGTCTTTCGACGAAAGAAATAAACGAGAAGAGTATCACTCGGCACCTCCTTAAAATGGGAGCCATAAACGAAAGATTCAATATAAAATTATCTCACGACGTGACAGATATTCTCGCGCTTCCTCTTTGGGGTTAACGGCTTACAGATTTTGCAGGACCGTTTGGAAGAGTCAACACAAGCGGTCAATTAAACGTGCAACCATCACACAAGTGCCAGAAAAAATAGCATAAGCGCCAGTTCCACAGACACATAAAAATGCAAATGCGTCCAGGATTAATGCGTGCATGTAACTGGGGGGATATACCACTCAGCATGACTATGTAGAGGAGCACAACGTGGCAACGTCGCACAGCTGCAGGCGTAATCAGGGTAGCAAGTAGAGTGTACCCACCTGCAGATGATCACATTCATGTAAACACAAATGGGGAGTTACTTATGTATACACAATTTTTTTTTTTATTGATAATTCCCATGTGCACATACACGCGCACAATTTTGTGAGGACAAAAAAAGGAGCAAATTCTGCGCGAAAAAAACGTAAGCGAAGGAGACGTAAAAATGCCAGTTCAGATAAAAAACTCCATATATGAGACAAAATCGTATGCAATACGCGACAAAAACGTTACTGAGTTGTCACCAAACTGTGGTAAACAAGAGGGCTGATAAACAACAATGTAGTAAAAATGGGATGCTTGAAAAATGTAAAAATGTCAAATGAAAAAAGGAACCAGAGAGGGGAAACATATCATAGAAATCGACTCAGAGTGTATGAGATTCAGGGGGAACGAACGTGAGAGAGACAAACGACCAAACACAAGCTCTACCCAACTATCGACAAAAAATTTATGTCTAATGCTATTAACTCTAGAGTAAATAGCCCCCCTCCCGCTTATTTATTCTCCTATGCCACGTTAAAAAAAAAAAAAAAAAAAAAAAAAAAAAAAATGAACACACATGGTACACATAAACATGTGCTTACGTATTTATATGTTTACATAAGCACATCCACATGCATGTTGACAGATATGTGCATACTCATTTTTATAAAACGAGTGGGGCAGTTACTACATGTTAGGAAGTATGCTCGGGGAGGGACGTAATCGAAAAAGTGCAGTTGTCGTGATGAATCACACCTTATGTGCATACAAAAAACACACGTGTGTACAAGAACAACTATACATACAGAATGCACATGCACAAAGAGCAAAGCGCAGAAAAAAAAAAAAAAAAAGGACAAAGGACAAAGGGCAATACGCATGATATACGCACATACGTGTACAAAAGGTACACAACGCAAATGTGCGTGTACCCGCGTTGCATAGTAGGCATGAACTTTTTCACAATTCACGCTCATGCAGCTCCAGGGGAAGGGGAAAAAAAATGTTGCACTTTTCCTTTTTCTTTATTTCATCATCACGTAGGAATTGGTACTCGTTCGTAAATTCGAATAAAAAAAAAAATTCAATTTTATGTGCCCCTCGTTATATGTAGACTTGTACTTCAAATATAGCATATCTGAAGAAAACCGGGGTGGGCCTTCAAAACTGGCTCTTAGCTGCGCATACATATGCGGTCACACGCACATATGTTCAGCTTCATATCCACAACATAACGTACGCGCGTGTGCACGTGTACACATGAGAGAATGCGTATGTTATGTTCCTACGAAAAGGCATGCTCTGACCAAATGCCTAAGCAGCTAAGCAGCTACATAACTAAATGAACTTTTTCAAAAAACGACGTGGATACATCAATATTCTATAAATTTCGATATATTATGAATTCGTGGAGTGCAAAAAAATGGAGGTATAAAAGTTATCGGCGCATGCATACGCATACGCGGTTATGTGCACTGCCCAGCGCAAAGGCCTTCCACCAGTGCACGAAATCTTTATGTAGAAATGTTCAAAATGAGCACATGCAAAAGGGTTCCTATGTGCGAATGTATAAACATGTAGGAAGTGAGGTGAACCTTCTCTAGTGGGAAAAAAAAAAAATAAATAAAATAAAAATTAAAAAAAAAAAAAAAAAGAAAAAAATTAAAAAAAAAAAAAAGTTAACAATTTATTCCTTTTCTTTATGAAAAAAAAAAAAAGGTGTATTCCCAACCTACAGGATTACCTAAATCGCGTAGCGCGTGATACATATGTTCCTGCGCGGGTATGTAAATGCCAGGAGAGTACCAACACATGGACACCTACATATATACAAACACATATGCGAATGTGTACATTTATATGCACTCGTAATTAACGTATACCAAGAAAAAGCAACAATTCGATAAAAAAATAAAATAAAAAAATCTGATGTGTATTTTTTTCTTCATTTAAACAAAAGCAACACCAGATTCGCTAGTACGTTACGACATGTAGATATTTTTTAAAGTGTCATGTGTAATGCCTTTACACAGAAGGGGAAAAAAGGGGGATCTACTGAATTGCACGAGTTCGAGCATAAAAATGTAGCCGTATATCTCTTCATAAATGTGTACGTAGGACACAGCGGGGGGAGTAAAGCTATTGTAAAAAAGAAAAAATAAAGAGATGCAACTCGCTCAAGCATGTGTACGTAGTACATGCGAGCAGGCATTACATCGACATGCTGACATGAAACTATGTTAGACCTGTTCTACGGACAAAAAAAAGGTTAAAAAAAACTTCTTTTCTTATTCGTCTATATAGGGACACAAAAAGGATTAGACAAACGCAATTACACTAAATTATCCGCTCCTTAATGCCACTAAAAAAAAAAGAAGAATTCGCACAGGTGTACATACGGATATGCACGCATATGGACACCTATATATTTATGCTTTTCAGTGTGCACATGGTTTAAAAACTTGTCAAGTTATGTAAACATGGTTAATCTACATACACGCGCAGATTTATAAATTTATGTCCTGTATTTTTGTCAAAAAAAAAAAACATGCGGATATGAATGTATCACGTTGTACATAACATTCCGCTGAAAATTTTATGTACATACACAAAACTTTCGAAGGCGAAGTTTACGTTACGCAAAGGGGTAATACAAAAAAAAGGGAAGAAAGAGGCAGGAAAAAAGTGTTTAAAAAAAAAACACACGTTACACGTTATGTGTGACGGGCGAAATGTGACATGTTTGTATGTGCATCTATCCAGGTGTTCCTCTTTCACCTTCTTTTTGCCCTTCTTTTTGCCCTTCTTTTTGCCCTTCTTTTTGTCCTTCTTTTTCTTTTTTTTTTTTTTCTTTTTCCACATTTCTCAAAAATTGACATACACTGCTGTGAAAACAAATGTAAGGCAACTCAAACAAATGGGGAGAGCCACACAATAATGGCATACATGCGAAAGGCAGGAGGAACAGACGCAAACACACTAACGATAAGCGTGTTTGCGCGATTAGTTTTTCACGAATTGGACGTATTTCACTTTTAGTTATGTGTGAGGCTATCTTAATAAAGTTAAAAAAAAAACACACACACATAAAAAAATGTGAAGAAAAGCGAACAAATTCGAAAGGACGCGAGAAAAACGCAGAAATATACGAAAGGACGTGAAAAAAATAAAAAAGCGAAAAATTCCGAAAGGACGTGAAAAAAAAAAAAGAAGCGAAAAAATGCAAGGAACGTGAAATTGCCAAAAAATGGTAAAACATGCCAAAAAAAAGTCCAATTAAAATGTTCACCCCAAAATAACACTTCTTTTTTCACCTTTTCGTTGAAAGAAATTTATCGCCCCTTTTTAAAAGTGTTCATCCAATCATCCACTCAGTCATTGACCTTCATTCTTTACCTTCGATCTGAAATGTGCGCCATGAGCGAATATATATAACGCATTTATATATAAATAAACATATATATATATATATATTTATGCATACATGTATATATACATTTATACATACATTTATATATGCGTTTATATATACCATTTATGCGTATGCCTGTACATGCACAGGCCTACGCGGGAGTTCAAATTAACTCACACATGGGCCCTGGGCCGTATGCACATTGCACATCCTCGCTCACGCGCAGATGTTAATTCCTTCTTCCCCAACCAATTCATCATATCTCTACATGACGCGTGATGCTCAGCTTTGAACTTGAACACAAATATATATAACATTCGTTCCTTTTTCTTTTTCTCAAATTCTGCTACCTTCCGCTTTTTACGCAGATGGGCACGTGGCTGGTGTGTATGCGTTCACGTTCGAGGGGTGTGGGCGTGCTAAAGACTTTTTTTTTTTACCTTTTAGCTTACTTTATCGTTTGGTTATTATTTCTCCCTCTCTCTCTTTCTTTCTCTCTCTTTCTATCTTTTCCCTTTTTTTTTTTTTCCAATTGATCACATTCTCTGAGGGTGCTGATAAACTAAGAAAACGCATATGTACAAAATGACACACAAATTACTGCAGGCACCCTTTGTCCGTAAGTTCACCCTTTCGGTTGCACATCTTATGATGCGCTAAAAGTTAGCCATTTTGTTACGAGGGATTCATTAAGCACTCGCATTGGTACCTGCATGTGTACATGCTCTTTGTGTCCACTGCGACATTTTTTGGCCACCACACGTTGACCAACGCGCATTTGCGAAGTCCTTTTTGCTAATTGTTCACCGCACGTTTGTGTGCATATGCTAGGCGCATACCACAGGAGGGTGAAATTATTACCCCCTTTAAGAAACACCCGAAAAGGGGTGGGGTGGCCACCACATCACACGGTTAGGTGATCCATACGTACGTATTAATCACGTGTGACTCATAACAGACGTGCTTTCCAACACATGAACGAGTGAACCTTCCGTAGATGTCCCAACCCTGATTCTTTTATACCCAAAAATGTACCTTCATGTTGAACCGTTGGAGTGCTACCCCAAAGGGGCCCTTTTCTCCACCAATTTAACCCACAAATGGGTGCAAATTTTGGTAAACCGATTTTCACCTTCCAGCCGGACATGGCAAATGGAAAAAAAGGAAAAGCAAACGAAACGAACCACAGGAAACTCAATTGCTTATGTAACTCCATTTTTTTTGCTACGCTCACCAAACAATGGTATGTAAAAGATGAGCTTAAAATGAGGTTTAAATTCCTCGGGGAACGGGCTGTGTCTCGCAGGGGTGAACAGTGAAGCAGGTGATCGGGGGGTGCACAAGCGCGCATATTAACGTGCGCACGGGCGTTTATATATATGTATATATATACGTACGCCCGCATGTGCATGCACAGTTTATGCGAAGAAAAGAACCCCCTCTCCCCATTTTCGCCACCCCGTGTCGCGAATTGCATACCCACTTTAACCCCAACACATAACGTACTCTTTTTCCCTGAACGGACGCATCTCGGGTTGCGCGGTGGGTCTTTCGCTCCATTTTGCTAACGCACAAGAATTCAAAAAAAAAATTTTGAGAGCAAATCCATGCTGGTGCTAATGTCCGTATAATGCGCATAATTTTTTTTTTTTTTCCAATTCTGTCGAAGCGGTTCCCGCAAAATATGGTAAAAAGGAAAAAACTGAGAACCTCCCTTTGAAGGTATGCGTCACTATGTCATCCCTATGTGCGTCCATATATGTGCGCATTTTCGAGGGCACATTTCCCGCATGTATTTGGTGTACCTCAACGCTTGTGCCATTTCCACGTCTACACAATTCGACACGAGCATAAACGGGTAGAAGCAAGTTTGATCTTTTTTACATATTTGCGCCTTTTTATACCTGTCGAAGGGTTACACCCTATCGATGCCCCCTCAATTTGAAGTGCAGGTACGCACTCCTGCCTGGCATGTGTACATTTGCACATTGGTGTGCGTGCTAGCAAAATGGCATTTTGCTCAACCTCTCTTGTCCGCACAACATTTTGCATGTTCCGAGGTGGCAGTTTCCTCAAAAGACAACCTTTTACTCCAATTTGCCTAAAAAAGTAAAAACAATAAAAAACGAAGCTCCGAGAGGGCTGTGACCGAACAAAATATAACCAACCCATGTGACGCAATTCCCTATTTAGTAACCCTTAACACTGCCGTGAAAACTTCCAATTCTTCCGTATACCGATTGGCATATGTGGCAGCTTTGCTAAACAGGAACATACACGTAACATTAGGAGCACTTACAGGATAGTAACACACACCGATGAAATAACCCACCATGGGATGATCACCATAGGGTTAAAAAAAAAAAAATATAATACGAAAAAATTTACCCTCCAACAAAATTGCCAAAACTGAACAAA
>NC_020397.1:69738-106916 GCF_000321355.1 Plasmodium cynomolgi strain B
AAAAAAACCTACCTCAATTGGCAGTGATTGGCCATTTTTGCCAAAAAACTCAAACGAGTTGGATTACCAAGTGGTGTAAACCACAATGGTGTGTATTAACCATTTTTAAATTCTTCAAACGCGAATATTCGTTTAGCGTTCACATCTCATTATTTCTTTGGTTAGTGAAGAGTACGAACGATGTGGTACTCAACTCACCACAAAAAATGTAAAAACATACAGGTAGAGGAGAAAAAAAAAAAAAAATAAATAAATAAAAATCATAACTGTTCCCCATCATGGGTATTCATAAGGGTATTCATAACTCCGAACCCTGAAACGGCTTTCATTTTTCTTTTTAACCTTTTCGCCTTTTGAAAGAAAAATGCAAACCGATGGGGACACAAATAATAGTGAGCATTTCCCCCAAAATGTAGAAAAAAATTACAAAAGTCACAAAACAAATAATATCATACTCGTTAAAAATAATTACTGAGTAGTGAGGAGGCTTTTCCAAAGCACTTACCTCACTCATTCAGTTAGGTATAATACTTGTCGGGAACTCATTATGGGGGGTGTTTACTACGTTTGGGTAGCTCTCCATCATAACGTATGCATTTATGAAAGGGCCCTTCGTTTTTTCGTACCGTCTTTCGGGTATTTACAATGGCACTGCGCGTAGTCCTATTCAGTGTCACTCTCCCCTTCGTCATTCTCCTCCTCGTCATTCTCCTCCTCGTCATTCTCCTCCTCGTCACCTTCCTCCCCGTTACTCTCTTTTTCTTCTTCCTCTTCCTCCGCGCGCTCTTTCATCTTATGCCTCTTCTCTTCCCGCTCTCGCTCTTCCTCCATTTTCTTCTTCCACTCGAGAGCCTTCTGAAATATCTTCATGTTCTAACAAAAAAAAAAAAAAAAAAAAAAACAAGTGACACAAAGATGGCACAAAAAAGATCATAAAAATCACAAAATGGCAACCGCAACACATATGCGATACGGAAAGGGTCCCCGTGCTGAAGGACAAATGACCTCCCCTCTCACCTGTGACTGGTTTCCATCGTCCGGGAAAACGTACGTGATGAACTCCTCCACTACTTCATCGTCATCCTTCTTGATAATTTTTCTCTTCTTCACTTTCTTGGGCAACCGCTTCTGCGTTTTATCTATAACGTCCTTATCCCCGTAGTCTTTCTCAATTTCGTATAAAAAGTTCAGCAAAATGCACCTTTCATTAACAAGCTCACTTTTCTTACAGAACTCAATTCCGTTTTCCAGAATTTCTCTGCACTTTGCGATATCGTCAAAGTAGATGTACTGGAACTCCGCGTAGCTTTTGTAGACCTGTAGTGGGGTGGTGCAAATGAGTTATTGGAAGCGGTGATGAGTTCGCAACAGTGGTGATAAGTTTACGGCAGTATGGTAGCGACGATGCCAACCATACAACGCAGCTACCACCTTTACTCAACATGAAAAAAACGGTACCTTATAATGCTGGGTTATATTTAAAAGCCTTTCATACAATTTCTTCGCATTTTCGTACTCCTGCAGGTTTATTTCCAAGTCGATGTAATTTTTCCAGATCTGTGCGGAAATGGGAAAAAAGGAGACACATGGGGGGTGAATGTAACACGTAATAGGGTCGGGTTACCCAGCAGGGCTACACAAATTTACAGCAAATGGGGATGAAAAGATGGCGGTGCAAAGGTGACGGTGCAAAGGTGACGGTGCAAAGATGGCGGTGCAAAGGTGGCGGTGCAAAGGTGACGGTGCAAAAGTGACGGTGCAAAGGTGACGGTGCAAAGATGACCGTGCAGAAGTGACGGTGCAGAAGTGACGGTGCAGAAGTGACGGTGCACACCGCGCTTACTGCTCACACGAGGGCACATTTGGACTTACCAGCTCGGGGAGCTTCATGTCGTCCAGGTGGATGGCGATTTCTGCGATTTGCCGAGCCCGCTCCACCTCGTCCAGGGACAGCTCGAAGTTTATCATGGAGATCCAGGCCTGCAAAAAAAAGGGGCGGATGGAACAGGCGGGACATGTGTGGGGGGTGGAAGAGGAATGTGGGAACATCGCTTAAAACTGCGAAATGAGAATAACTACCGTCGCTTCCTCAACTCTACGCCCCGCTTCCTCAACTCTACGCCCCACTTCCTCAATACTACGCCCCACTTCCTCAACACTACGCCCCACACTTACCTTCGAGCTAAAGGGGAAGGCCTCGACGTACTTGGCGTAGATATCGCGGCACTCCTTAATGTTGCCTAGACGCAGTTCCATCTCGCAGTACTCCTCGAAAATCTCCTCCTTCTTGACATTTTCGATGGCGCGGTTAAAAATAGATCGGACCTTCGGAATGTCCATCTGCCTTATTTCAAAGTTGGCATACAGTAGGTAAATTTTCTTGAAGGTGAAATTCTGCTTCTTCAAAATTTTCAGCGCATTTCTATAGACATCTCTAGCTCTCTGTACATTTTCTGCATGCAGTTCCTCAAAAATTGCATAATTAATCCACAGGTAGATATATCTTTTCCAAAATTTTTTATTTTCCACTGGGGGAATAACACTAATAGCTCTTTCGTATAGCTCCCTTATGCGGTAAACACACTTATCCTTATTCACCAAATTTATGTTGGACTCTTCCAATTTGATATAATTAAACCATGTGTCATAATCGGAAGGGTTTTTTTTAATCTCCTCCTCGTAAGTAATCCTCTCCTTAATCATCAAGGTCTCATCCAGTTCATCCTTATCAGCATACTTTTTCTGAAATTGTAAAAAACTTTTATACAAAAATTCACTTTTATTTTTTGGCAAAATTTTAAGTGCCTCAATATAAATTTTTCTGCATCTCTCATATTCATTATTTTCTTCTTCAAAATTGCAGAAATGGACATAAAAATGTTCATCCAAAAAAGATGGAGGTAACAGTTCGATACACTTTTCAAAACATGCTCGAGCTCTATCCACATTTTTATACTTCCTCTCAAATTTAATAAATCTGTAAAAGCATTCCATCTTAGGTAGAGTTACAATAAGTCTTTCAAAAATATTTCTGCATTTTTCAATTTCTCTACATCTTTCCTCAAAATTTATATAACATAGAAATGCCGTTTCGTCAATTTTCCACTTTACCCACCTTTCGTATATATTTCTACAGTTCACAAAATTATTCAAGATTTCCTCCAGGTGGGCATATTTTTTCCAAAAAATATTTTCCATAGGTAGCAACAGAACTACTCTTTCGAATAAATTCCTCGCACTGTTAATATTTTTATTTACTAATTCTACTTCTATATATTTTAACCACAAATTTACGTTTGTGTAGTCTATATTTAATGCTCTTTCGAAAATGGATCTTGCTCTTCGAATGTCTTTTTGCTTCACCTCCCACAGGGCGTACTTTATGTACGTACTAATGAGGTACCTTCTCTTCCTTATCTTATCCTCATATTCCTTTCTCTTACTTATTTTGTATTCGTTCAACTCATCCTCATCGATCAGGTTGTAGTTCACCTTCTGCTCCACTTCCTCCAGGTCCAGTGCTTCGTTTATCAGCTGCTCCGCGGTTATCTGTACCTCCGCCGCGTTCTTGTTCTTCACCTACGGGAGGGGGGGAGCGGTATGACGGCGGTGTGGTGGCGGTATGAGGGCGGTGTTACGACGATGTTACGACGATGTGACGACCATGTAACCACGATATGACGACCATGTGACGCGCACGCGATGCGCATCCTTCCTAAATCCCCCCATAAACATAGCAAACGCGGCACTACAACCGGTGGGCAGCTTCCCACCGACGCTTACGCCGCACATTACCTGCAACTTCCTGCTGTTCACATTCATCGTGTCCTATTGCGTTTCCACAAAATTGAACTCACACGAGGGGTATTATACGCCCTTTCGAACAGAGCGCGCAAGGGGAAAGAACCCTACGCACCGTTGAGCAACGCATGTTCTGTTCCACTTAACCAGTTCGGCCGGACTCTTCACCTCTTCGCAGTAGCATAGAGGTCTTCCAAAACAAAACTGCTCAGCGGGAGAAACAAAAAAAAATACTCAAATCATGCCGCTTCTAAGATAATTCTCGAGGCTAAGTGGTAAACAAATTTCCTTCACAAAAAAGGGGACTATTTTAGGAAGCGTTTTCCTTTTCTTACTCATAGCCAGCCTAATCGCTTACTAATTTTCTCTACTTCCCTGCAGCTTTCTTCCAAACCTTCGGCGGCATTTTAAAACCCTTTTCGAGAAGGTCAAAATTTCGTCTGCTAACAGAACCAGAGAAAATAAAAAAGCCGTTTCGGAGATAACCCAAAATGGCGCAAGAAAGAGGGGCCACGCCTTTCGCACTCGAAATGTGAGCTGTATACCGAAGGAACAACTTCGCAAAAAAAAAAAAAAAAAAAAATCTTTAAATTTTCCAACCGCAGGACTGCGCAACAATTGGGGAGGAGAGGGCGCTTCCACGGGCAATTTCAAACGGGGTTTTACTGAAGGAAAATCCCCCCAGCCCAAAAAAATGACCTACGCGGATTGGCAAAACGAACATCTATCGGATTTACGTACAAAATGTACTAACCAAAATGGAAGCGCCTTCTAACAATTTTTTCACTCATCTTTTCAGCGCCATTGAGAAAAAAAGTACGCCTTTTTTCCCTCCCTATATGGTTAACCCTGCAAGGAAGGAACTCATCCATCATGAGCGACACATCGCGGATGGCTCACCGCGGTAGGTAATTTAATTCACCTTTCGTGCGCAAACATAAACTGAAAGCCTGCTAGCGGTGCATGCCGGGAGTGAGACCGCCTAAGATATGTGGATCCCCATTTAGTGAAATTACAAGCTAATGCCACAAAGAATAAACGCACCTATATGTTTTCCATGCGGAGAACACGGTCAGTTTTCAAAGGGATCATCCACTACGACAGTCTCTGCGCAGGGGTGAAAGGATAGGGCGGGGGAGTTTAGCCGTCGGTGTTCCCCCCGTCCATTGAGGGAAACCGCCCAAATGGCCACATCGCTACATCCATCTTGGACGATAAAAAAAAAAATGTCCAGAAGAGACGATCTTGTATAATACATAATTATTTAAAGCTACGTTTTCATTTTAAAGTTTGTTTTCGTCAAAATCGGTGGGGAAGAAAAAGAGCAGATGAACATACATAAACAGATAAACAGATAAACACGTAAACACATAAAAATGTCAACATATAGAAATGTCAACACGTCTACACGTCAACACATGTTGGCGCAGGTGCGACTTCCAAGTGAACTGTTAACGTGTTGCGTGGGGGGAAAGAAAAAAAACTGAGTCCGCGGCGCAGGCAGATATGCCACAAACGACGCTTCTTTTCCATAAGTGCTCATTTTGGGGGGACAAACAAAAGGGGCCAGGCAGTTGCTAAATGGGTGATACTTTCTATCACTTAAAAAGGGGCTTTAACAACAAAAAAAGGAAAAGAAAATGAAATGAAACGAAATGGAGCGAAATGGAACGAAATGGAGCGAAATGGAACGAAATGAAACGAAATGAATCGAATGGAAACGAAAGGAAGCTTCGCAAAGATGCCGGGACGCGCGCCAAGGGAAAGCCACATATCAACGCATGCACGGATGCGAAAATGCACCGACGCACGTGTGTTCAAAAAAAAATAAAATAAAAAAAAATTCATATCTCCCATGCGAGAGATACATAGCATTGTCCACAAATGAAACGTGTGTGCTCAAACGTGTGTGCTCAAACGTGTGTGCTCAAACGTGTGTGCTCAAACGTATGTGTCAAACGTATGTGCTCAAATGTTTGGCCAAATGTGCCATAGGGGTAGGTAATCCTTTAATGAGGGATGAGAAACAAACTCACACACGTTCGATGTACACCGGCAGATGTGCTAAGCTTGGAGAGGCGTTGGGTGACCCACTCACCTCAAACTACCATTCCGTATATTCCATCATAGCTACTTCCTAGTAGAGCACCTTTCGTGCAATTCAAACGTATGCCATAATAAAAATCGTCCACTGAACTGGGCGCCGCTTCACTGGTTGCTCTCCCTACTGCGAATTTGTCATCCAAGTCCTCCAAAAACAAGATGGCCTGTGGTCTACCCTTACTACAAAGGAGAGGGGGAGGGGGGGGCACAATTCCTACTCAACACTCTGTCCAGCGTTTAAGTTCATTGTTTCTATTTCCGTCTTTCTTCATGGGTTTGCTACCTTCGGATTCGCCGCGGCATTAAAAAATTTCCAGCAGGGCACACACGTGCAAGTGTGCACATATATATACATACATATATAAACATACATATATATTCATTTATACATATATTCATTTATACATATATTCATTTATACATATATTTATTTATACATATATTTATTTATACATATATTTATTTATACATATATTTATTTATACATATATTTATTTATACATACACAAATCCCACACGTGAACAGGCGTGGCCCCCCAAAACCGCCTACTTAAAAAAAAAAAAAAAGGGGAGAGAAGCTCCCTCGGCTCGCCCTCCCTCCAACTGCAGACAAATTGCCCAGCGCTGTAACATAGGATATGCTCCAAATGGGGAAAATAAATTCATATAATCATATGCGTATTACCCCCAGCGGTCTTCCCTACTGCCTACCGCTCATATATGCCACCCCACACCAAGTCAACACCACGGATGCTTCTACTCACGAACCGTCCACACACATGGGGTGTACCGACCTCCCCAACACACACCAACCCGCTTTTATCCCAACCCCCTTTTATCCCAACCCCCTTTTACCCCAACTTTTCATTCGAAATGGATCGATAGCCAAACAAAGAACTCAGATTATTCATAGTGCTGCTGCTAGCTGAAGACATTTTCCTCCCTATAGGCTCCATAGCCTGGTTGGGGTACTCATCCATTTTGTTTTCCTGATTTCCGTAGATAAAGTCGTTGTAGCTGTTAAACTTGAGGTTATTCATGTCGGTTATTTTGTTCCTCATTTCACTGCGTATGTTGTTTCCTCGTTTCATGTAGTAGGACTTCGCGCACACCTGTTCGCTCGTGTTGCTTCCACCTCCATCGTCGCTCCTCCCCTGCACAGCAGCATTGCTCTCCATGTTCCTTCTACTCTCCATGTTCCTTCTACTCTCAATCATTCCTTCGACCCTCACCTCTTTGGACGCTCCACACGAACTGCTGACCCTGCTCTCTACGGACACTCCGCTGCTCATACTGCTGGCTTTGCTCTCATTGGATGAGACACTCGACAGGCTCACCTTACTTGCGCTAATATCTCCTCCACCCATCGCTTCGAGCGCCCTGTCATTGTCACTATGCATGCCCTGGATCACACGCTCATGTGGAGAGTGCGACCCGATTTCCACCTCGGCCATTCCGGAGGACATTCCTCCTTTCCCCTTTCCTTTTCCTTTACCCTTCCCTTTGCCTTTGCCTTTGCCTTCGCCTTCACCTCTTCTTGACTCCCCCGAATATTCACTTCCACTTTCATGCGCCCCAATTGCCTTCTCCCTTTCGTTACCACACTCCTCATCGCTGTGTGCATAGCTTGCATGAGCACCGTGAAGGCTACCACTTCCCCTTTCATCCACCGGGGGAACAACAGCATTCTTCATGTCCTGGGAAACCCTAGGCACCTTATCTACAATGTACACATTTCTACTCTCTCGCGACATTCTAGAGTTGATTTTTTCCGATGAGCTGTCGTCCATGGCGCTCCCCTTCCCTCGTTGAGCTAAGTCCTTTTCGCTACCCATGTGGATATTGCTGCGGCTGCTATGGCTTGGGCTCTGGTCCATATGGGAGGGGGGCATATTTTCTCTCCTCGCGGGGTTGTACACGTAACTTGAGCACCCCTTGATGCGGATCCTTTCCATGCCTTCTTCTCTACTGCCGATTCGTCTGCCATCGGGGTGACGCTCCCTACTGTCGATTCGTCTGCCATCGGGGTAACGCTCCCTACTGTCGATTCGTCTGCCATCGGGGTAACGTTCCCTACTGTCAATTCGTCTGCCATCAGGGTAACGTTCCCTACTGTCGATTCGTCTTCCATCAGGGTAACGCTCCCTACTACGTTCCCGGTATCCTCTCCGATCGCTGCCTTCACTCAGCTCGCAAATAAAAGCACGGTTGGTTATCTTCGCCCCCCTCTGCTTGGTAAACGAGCTAGACGACACACCACCGCTGTCCCTCCCGCCATGCAATTTACGTTCACTTTCATTATACTTCGCACACGTGTACCTCCAAAGGTCCTCAATGCTAACATTCGTGTCACTCTCGTAAAACGTATTATCAGGTATGTTTTTCATGGAAGATTCGGCAGATCCCAAAACAGTGCTAACACTTCGAGAAGAATCATAACCTGCCTTCTTCCTCTTATCCCAAGGCCTACTCTGTTCAATATACCAGTTTTCCATATTACTCATGAAGGAGTTTAATACTTCACTACTTCCTGAAGCTTTATTCCTATCAATGGGTCCTAAATTTAAATTTTCGGTCGAAACTGACAACATTTCCGTGTCTTCTTCTCCCTTCCTGTGTTTCTCCTTCAGTTTTTCCTTCACCATCTTTGCATTATTCAAAATAAATTTATTCCTCAACTTCTGTATGTTCACATCTGATATGTTATATACACTATTTACATTTTCTCTGATATTATGTTTGAGTACAAAAAGGAAGGCTACCAATGCTGCATTGACCAAGCTACCAAAGGAGCAATCCAAATCGTTATGCCCCCCTCCTTGTATGAACATATAATACGTATTAACAGTTGTTCTTCGAATCATTTCTTCTGTGCCGTGGTAGGAGAGAAGCCTATCCTTCGTGCCATGGATAAATAAAATGGGACACTTAATCATGTGTACCTTATCAATGTTGCAAAAGGAATCATAAGGCAAGGTATATTTTACTTTTAACTTAACCCTATGTATGGATGCCAATGGAGCTTGAAGAATTACACCTAGCAAATTGTTCTTTGTTGCTATATGAACAGATGCAGCTGTACCTAGACTCCTACCATATGCTATTATGCTGTTCCTTGGAATGCGTAACTCCGTTACTAAATAATCATATGCTGCCTCTACATCATTGTACAGATGCGTTTCCGTGGGGTAACCTGAACTGTGGCCATACCCGCTATAGTCATACGCAAAGAGATTCAACCCTAACCGTTTCAATCGATACTGATAAAACCGCACGACGTCTCCTATATCTTCTGCATTCGCATGACTAAATAGAACGGTTGTGTCCGCCTTGTTGTCAATAAAAATCCCACATATCGTACTGCCATGCTTCGTTTTGAAAAAGTGCAGATCCTTCCGATTCTTCGAGTAGCTAGGCTCGTGTGGCCGGAAGATTAGGACGTTCAGCAAGTTCCCCATGGTATGCGCGCCGGGGACACGCAGGCTGCGCCTTCTAGTTGGCCGCTACGAAGTTGAGAGCTAAGAAGTTCTGACCGCTGTGCAGTTAGCGGTGCGATGTTGGCGCTACCCTACTGCTCAACACACGTGCATATATCACAACGCGGGAGTGTTGTACGTACACATACCATACACGCGCACAGAAGAGGTGCCGAACTGTTCTATGCTTTCAAATGCGTGAAACGCTTTTTCACAGGGTGGTGCAACGCTTGCGAGGGGTCGGAGAAATGACGCTTCGTGATCCTTTTTTTCCAATTTTTTTACAACGCTTCGGAAGAGATGTGTAAACATACACGTGTGTGCACATACATATACACATATACGCTGCTAACTCCTAAGGCGGATTTTTGCTTCACCCATTTATCTGCGCCTCCGGTTGAACGCCAAAAACGTACAAGCGAAATGCACAGTGCAAAATGCTAAAATGGGGGACCCATATATATTCACATATACATGACATATGCGCACTGGAGAATTTTAAACAAAATTGAAAAAAAAATAAAATAACACAACACAACACAACAGAGCACAGCAGAGCGGAGCAGAGCAGAACAGCACATAAAAGCAAATGCGTTCACGTACTACTCCTTACGCAGTGGAATGTTTTATTAAAAAGTTTGAAACAAAATTGTTTTACTTGAAAGAATTTGCTCGGACGCACAACGGCGAGTTACAACGCGCATCCTGTACTTACGCGTATGTATGCACATACATATATATATGAACATACGCACGTGTGTACCTATGCACATGACGCTGCAGATTCGCCTCTCGACCGATCTCTGCTTACAAATTCGCCACGACGCGCAGGTACACACACATTCGTGTATTCATTCATACATTCAAACGTTCATTCATGCGTACATTCATTCATGCGTACATTCATTCATACGTACATACACACACCAGTGGCACATGTTCGCAAAAATGCTGAATGTCCGTGAGGTGAATGCATCTAGATGAAGGCACAGTACACTCTGTATGCGCCACGGATTTTCTTACTCTCAAGCGAATCAGCAGTTGATCTGTGTCTCCACTTGCTCCGCAAAATTTGGGGAACACAGGAGGGGAGGGGAAGCACAAATAGAGGGTAACCAAAAAGGGTAACCAAAAGGGGTAACCAAAACGCGGTAAACCAATAATGGGAAAAGCAAAAACGAATGCAACCTCTGTGGCGCTGATCCTACTTCTGGATCATTTCAAATCAGTGTCAACTACGCGTAAACGTACGTAGCCGCCAATGCTTGGGCATCACTTTTAACACGTTCACCACATAGGCAGTTCTTACACAAAAAGCATTAAAACAAATTATTTCTTCCACTATTCCAAGGGGATAAGCAAAAATGGAACATGAATTAAAATTCAAGGAAGCTTTAACAAATTGGACACACCAAATGGGGGAACAAAACAGAAAAAATTAAAAAAGTTCAAAAGGGAAACGGCTGCATTAGCACATATATATATATATATATATATGCGTGTGTGTACGTATATGCACCCATCTGGCAAAGTGGAATGCCACGGGGGTACCGCTGTGCACACTGACTAATACGAATTACGATTCGTAATCCTGTTTACTGTTACAAAATGGATGGAATAGACACGCATGCAAAGGTGCAGCGATGCGGCGCGATGCAAATGCAAAGATGCAAAAGCGAACACAGACAAACACAACTGTGAGGTAACTACCGCGAAAACCTCAAAAGGGGATTAACCAGGGGCGTAAATTTGTGCAAAAAAGAACACATATACAATGTGGTGTACATGGGCACGTGAAGTATACACGTGTGCTACCATACCACGTTCGGTTAATTCAGCTCAAATGGGTGCTAAACTGTTAAGGGCGATGGGACAAAAGCTGTTCATTACGCCCCTTGGAGACGAGAAAAAGGGGCATGTTCCAGGGTTGTGTGTGCATTTATAGAAATAAATAGCACCCCGGCATGCATTCCTAAGCTGTACATTCGTGGAGAAAATAACTTTCATGCACGAGTGGGCGTGACGTACAGGTACGTGCCTCCACTGTAAGAAGTACTACAGCGAGGTACGTAATTTTTGCCAATTTGCTAATCGGTACAGAGCAGAGGGTAGGTCATGGAGAAAACATGCACTAAAAAAAATTTATGACAAATCCAGAAGGATCACAAAAAAATACATACATTTATGTAATTGTAGGCATATGTATATAAAGGTAAAAAAACACAGGCGAGAACACCATGCGCACAACGAAGGCACATGTGTGAACTCTTAAAGAGAAGATACAAAACTGCGAAAAATGCAAAAAAGGCAAAAAGGTCAAAAATGTCAAAAATGTCAAAAAAGTCAAAAAAGTCAAAAATGTCAAAAAAGGCAAAATGGGCAAAAAAGGCAAAAAACCCTTTTTATGCAAATATTTTCCTCATTAGAAACTCGCACAAAAGGGTCCCCACAAAAAGTTAGGTACTCTTTTTACTTTTTAGAAGTACATGGTGATCTGTTTAAAAATTCTTTTTTCAATATTTACTGAAAAAACTACAAAGGGGGAAGCGTGTAAATTTTACCTATTCGCCTGTTTATATGTATATAACGCCACACTGAGTTGGGGGCGAAGTATAGAATTTATACCACTGTACTGCTTAATTATATGCATAACAAGGAAGGAAAATTATACTGGAGTTGGGTAATGCCCATAAATGAACGGCGCAAAGGTACGAAGGTAAGGTACACGAAAAACATATACATGTAAACATAAACGTATATATGTACACTTTAACCGTACGCTCTCACATGCAAACACAAAGCAAACACAAACACAAACGCAGAGGTGAAAACGTTTCTTCATGAAAACGCCCGAGCGGTGAAGCCAAATGCCAACACAGTAGTAATAAGAACGAAGAGAGAAAAGAATTTTTTCTTCTTTAAAAAATGTCAAAGCCGTAAAAAATGGGTTAACGAAAGAAGCAAAAATTGCTTCCATGCAAAATGTACATAACAAATCGGCACAAAATAACGAGAGTTATTAATTTTTCCGACAAATATATTTTTGCGCGAAGAAAACAAACACGAGTGAGCAGCGCGTATATATTGTAATATAGGATAAACTTACGGTTATGCTGTACAATTGTACACTGCTTCGTGGCAAATGGTTATGTATGGCCTTGCACGCCTTAAGAGCATTTTGGTATAGGCGTAAAATTAACGTATACAATAAATATGCGCAGTAAGTTGTTCTTCTATACAATGTACATAGTAACAAATATGCTAATGTACGGAAGCCCGAGGGGGGGGGCAATCCCACCCAGCCATTTTTTAATTTCTGAAATCGCTTCATCTCACATTTTGGCGCGATTTTTTTTTTTTTTTTTTTTTTTTTTTTCTTCTAGCCTTTAGCTTTTTAACAACACTGACTTTTTGGTTAAAAAGGTAAAAATTCGCCTGAACAACATGAACAGAAAAAAAAAAAAAAAAAAGCTACTTAATTGCTTATCACTTTGCTATTAATGCTTAGTTGAAAAGTTCAAATTTTGTCATAACGAAACAGTTTTTTACGTTTTGCTGAGAAAAAAATGGGTAAAAAATTTTATCCATTTTAACAAGCGCGTAATTTCGCTTTTTTCGTTCCAAGGGCGAAGAAAAAAAGGCCTTTTTACATTTGCCATTTCTGCAAAAAGAGTTTAAAAAAAATGCATAACATTATTGCGCCATATATCGCCTCTTATTTACTATTACATTTATGTGCCATCATGTGCACTGTAACCAGCCCGACTCAAATTTCGTAGCTTTGAGCGAACAGAAAAAAATAGAACCATTCGTGTGTAAACGTGACTGAATAATTTTTTTTTACTGGCGCACTGCAGAACAGAACATAGCGCGAATTGTGTTATAACCCTTTTACATAAATTTGTATGCATTCTTTAATGTGCAATTCTTGCATGTGTTGTGATGGTGCCTTCCAGCGCGTAACAAAACTGAGTGTGCTGCATGTGACGCGTTCAACATCGCAGTTATGCTGCAGTGGTGTGGCAGTGGCAATCTTTGACACATCTATAGAAAAAAGGCAATTCGATCCGATCGGCATATGTGCGCCCCATCTGCCCTCATATTTTTTCGAGCACTTATTTTGATACCTCCTCCCGTAGCTTGCAACTTAAAACCACTATGACACAACGGAGTTGCAAAAACGTGTGTAAGTGCTACTGATCTGTTGAGTTAAAAAATATATTCTTAAAAAATATGTGGGGTAATTTTACAAGACCCATTAAAGAACGATCAAAATGATACACATAGCAACACCCAGCATGCAACTTTTTTTTAAATGCCTTTCCCACGGTACTTTCTTTGTAAGGGTGAAATTTTCTCTACATTTATGCACTTTTCAAATGGGGAAAAAATTGCTCCCAAAAAGCGCACAATTTTTTTTTTATACCACGGCGTTCATCCACTCCGAGTGGGAAGCACAGGAATGCTGACTTTCCACGTTGCGTAAGTCCACATGGGGATTAGTACGCAAATGTGACAGCGTGAATTCACCGAACGGTTTTTGTAAAAAGGAAGGAAACTTTGCTGCGCTCCGTTTTCTTCCCCTCTGCCATAAAGTAGCAACCCAAACGGTGTACACCACAAACATTTGGCAAACAGCTGGTACATGAGTAAAACACTTCGTTCGAAATGGACAAAGAAGGGCTAAATATGCATAATTACAAATGGTGCTGCGCATAAATACAAATGTGGAGAATTTTTCTTTTAAAGATAATAAAACTACGTCATTGCCGCAAAGGGCGAAACACCTTCTTTTGTGCTTTCCCTTTTCCGCATACGGAAAACGTTTCATTCATTTAGTTTTCCGAAAAGGGGTAGAGGCGGGGCACAGGTGAATGGTCACAAAATAGTAAAACGGCTCAGAGGGAGTGAAAAATTACACGTCTGTGCAAATATCGTCCGAATGATGCAAATATCTGTATGTACTCTATTTGTTCCCGTCGCCCACCTTTTCAACGCTATAAAAGTGGGTAAACAAAGAGTCTTAAATGTACATTTTTTCAGTTTATTTTTTTTATCCTTTCCTCGAAAATTACACAAACTTATGTGTCGACGTCTGAAATGTACACGGTGGGCGTAGTTCCAAAATTGGCAATTAATCAAACAAGCGCTTTGACCAGCACGGCATGCGAAATTTGCCTCGTCCACCAAGCAAAATTGTTGACCGCTTGGCAATGTAATGATGAGGGGTTTGCGCTTTTAGCTGCAGCGGCAGTGATGTTAATCGTCCCACATGGGCAAACATCAGCCCCTCGGTGAGTTACGCTTCGTTTCTTTACCACCCCCTTTTATGGAAAACTTTTCCAAAACAAACGCAAAAGGGAACGCCAACTTTTATTTGTAGTTGTCAATTGTCATACATTTGAGCGGAAATAAGGTAAAATGTACAAAAATTAAATAAAGACAATTGCAAACCTTTTTCCTCACCTCTAGTTGTTCCCAGTTTGGCGAAAGGGTACCCCATGTGTGTGAATTTATTTTTTTCCGTTTTGCTTTTTTTTTCATTCGCCTTTTCTAATTTAAAATTAAATGCATGCACTGCAGTATGTTTCAATTTGCATTGCCATATATGGAAAAGTGAAAAGCAACCTGTAGGTAAAAAAAAAAAAAATTCACTTGATATCTCTGTCAACTAAATTTTGTAAGCATTTCCCCCGTTTGAAAAATGTTCCGTCTACTTATATTCACCAATTTTCCCTGATCAAAATTACAGCATACACAAATGCAGGCAGGCACTCAGGTATTTGTTATATATGCAATTATGTGAATAACCAGCAGGGGGGATAATTGTTTGCCCAAAAAATGAGCTCTATCAATGGGGAAAAAAAAAAAAAGTGTACAAAATTTACGCATACAGGGGATATATATTTTTTCTGCTTTTTCTTTTTTTAATTTAGGAAAGCAGGTATGTTCGCTTGGAATTTTCACTGTTTTGTCGCTTCGCCGTTTTGCCACTCGTCATTCTGCCGCCTTAGCTTTATATAATCCTATTTTTGCATAGCTTCATTTTTGTGCCATTTTGTTGGTGTGTCGCTTTATTTGCCATTTCGGATGGCCACCTTTGCTTCACCTTTTTCATTATTTTTTCTTTTTCTTCTTCCCCTTCCCTTTTTCATTATTTTTTCTTTCTGCGCCACCCCGTTTTTTTCATTGCTTATTTTTGAACATTGAACGAGGCCGAAAGGTGTACGTAAATTTCTCGGAAATGTTTTTATATTGATCACCCGCGTTGGTGCGTATCATCACAAGGGATCCCTCATTTTCGCGCATCCTTTAGTGCCCACCGTTCGCCGCCACGTAGCAGCCACGTAGTAGCCCGGTAACAGCAGCTCCGTGCCCACTTCTCCTCCCATTTGTAAATTTTTCCGTCATCGCTCACGAATTTTTCCCTTTTTTTATTTCCCTTTTTTTTATTTTCCTCCGTTTTTTCCACCTCTTTTTCCACCTGTTTTTCCGCCTGTTTTTCCTCCGTTCTGTTGCCCACTTATATTTTTTATACCAATTTGAACTTCCGAACGAACAAGCGTCGCGGATCGAGGCACCATTTTGACACAAAAAGAGAAAGAACCTCTCTTTTTTTTTAATTTGCCTGGATCTGAACACCTTTTCAGTTTCACCCAATGCAGCAGAGTTACACAGCTTGGGATTTCCCCACTCCTTGGTGAGAAAAGGAAGGGGGCCACAAAAATATAAGCGTATAATAGCACGTACATACGTATGCACATGTATATGTATGTATGTATGTATGTATGTATGTATGTATATATATATATGTACATATATGCTCATGCGCGTGCATGTACGCAGATATACTTTCCATACCGCCGCAACTCTGGGGAATAATTAGACCGGGCAGAAAACCTCCAGGGAAATGAAAACGTCAACGTCGAACAGCTTTGCGGACGCGAACGCGAACGCGAATATCAGTGAGAATGGTAGCGGGAACAAGTGCAGTGCTTCTAAGAATGCCTTCACAAATGCGGCCTCCGTAATATGGATCGAAAAGGAAAAATTAGATTCCATTATTCACATCCCCCTGTATTCAGATCTGTCCAAGTACGTCTCCGATTTGAGCAGACACCCGGTGAAGCAGAAGAAGAAGGAAGAGGAGGGAGGAGGAGGAGGAGGAGTGCTCTCTAAGATTTTCCTACTCTTTGATGACAACAGCTGCAACATTGCAGTTGACATATCGGTAAGTGTCCAGTCCAGCAGGGGAGAGCTAACAAGTGGGTGACTTACGAACTGCTCAATGTCAATCCATTTGGGGAAATATTTTCACCCCATTTTTCACATGCTGTGTAATAGTTCCCCCGCACCTTCTTTCATCCCTTTTTTTTTTTTTTTTTTTCTTCTTCCCCCACCTGACAGGCTCTCTACGAATCCGACAACAACAAAATTCCGCTTCTCATCTACGAGCGGTACTACTTCTGGAGCCTCCACTTTTTATTTGAAAAATCGAAAATAAAAAGACAGAAATTAAATATCTCCTCAGATATTAATGGAACCTACGGAATTAACAGAATTAACGGACTTAACGGACTTAACAAATATGATGACGATGTGTACATGTATACATCCATTTACAACTGTGCATATAATCGAAATGACGATGAGAAGAACGTCGGGGGTACCAGCTACTCTGAGCTGGGCACGGATAACTACAAAGAAATGAACAAAGAATTGACCATATATAATAAGGACTACATAAAGTACTTGTATCTGAATGATCTTAAGAAAAATGCCATGAAGGAGAAAAGTTCAAAAGGAGGGGATGTTGGAGCTGGTAGCGGAAATGCTGGTGAAGCGTTTAAGGGGAATGCCTCGAGCGGGGATCCTCTTTTCGAAAAAGGCCTCTACTCTAATAACGAAATAAAATGGTACCGCTTGAAGATAAAAATTGAGAGTGTGGAGAAAAAAAAGAAAAACAAAAATAATAACCAGAACCTGATCAAAAGTAAGGGAGGCCCCATCGCTAGCCACCCCTTCAGTTTCAACAGCCACAGCAGCTGTAACAACTACAGCCGCTGTAACAACTACAACAGCTACAACAGCTACAACAGCCACAACAACCACAACAGCTGCAACGTTAGTGGAAACAGAAATGTCGACATCCACCACAACAGCAACAGAGTCTTCTCCTGTGAGCAGAGGACCCTGAACGATCCCAACAGTTTTAAAAAAGAAACGTGTGACCCCACCTTTGACGCAAATCTCGTGCACACTATTAGCCACCTCTCGCTTATAGACAACGACGCCACGAGGAAAAACATTAGCAATTTAATTAAGATACAGAAGAGGTCCTTTTTTACGCTCAACCAAGAAAGTGACAAAAATTTACTAGACATGTCAAACGAGGAACTGTTGCTGCTGTCTTCAAATAGAGGGAGCGAATCCGTCTTAGATTCCAATAAGAAGGAGAGCCTAGCTAGCTCAGGCAATCAAACTGGGAAAAGGCGTAAAAGGAGGAACTGGTTCTACTACAAAAGCAGCAGCAACGAAACGAACCGCGCCATGGATGACGATGATAGAAGCACGTCCAGGGGCAATTCGGTCTCCGTGCCGGACCGTGGAGCTGCCTACGTGGAGAATAAACGGAAAAAGAAAGAGGAAGCTCTGGGCTTTGAACTTGGGGGTGGCGGCAAGAATGGGAAAGACAAGGGGGATGACAAGGGGGACGACAAGGGGGACGACAAGGGGGATGACAACGGGAACGACAAGGGGGATGACAACGGGGACGACAAGGGGGACGGCCCCTGCGAAAGTTTCAGCAGCTACGACTTCGCATGCACTCCAAACAGAAACCGCAGTAGAAACCCGAAGAAAGACCATTCGCAGAAGGGAAGGAAGCCCCCCGATGGTCACGCACACGAAGCTGCAGAGGAAGGCGTCGAGGAAGCGACCCAGGCAGAGGACAGCTTCACCAATTCGCACATACCATCAGAGAGCAGGGCGTACGTGCGAACGGTCAATGCAGGAGAGTCAGGCACAGAATTCCACAGCTTCGACGTTGAGGAAGAGGTGGATGGGATGGAAACCGCTCCAATAGTAGTGGTAGACCCCACAGAAAAAAAAAAACGAGAAAGAGAAGAAGAACAAATAAAAACGAATGCACTGTTCATTGAGGACAAAAAGAACCCTAGTCTTGGACTCCTAACCAAGAACACGAAGGTGTACCAAGTAAATGTTGACGAATACAACTCTGAATTTAAGAGTATAATATCGGAGCCGTTTGATCAAAAAGAGGAGAGAGAAAAAATAAAAAGGAGTAGGGATTACAACAGAGAAGCACAAACGATGTACTTAAATAAAATTTTAAAAAATATTCTGAACAAAGAAAAGTCGCATTTGAATTCTCTGTCGAAAAATTTTAAACGAATTGAAGGATTCTACAAACAGAATTACAAAATATACATTATCGAAAGTAAGGATGACCTAAATGACAAGAAAAACTGTTTTAAGAGCGACATGCATGTATACGACTTGTCCGCCCCTTCAAGTAACGACATCAATAACGAACTCAACATATTGGACCAGTTTAAAATGTACCTGCGTAGATGCAAGGGGGAATATCGCCCGAGGAAGTACCAAACGCACATCACCACAGGTGGTAGGAAGCCAATAGGTGAAGGAAAAAACGGAGTCGACCTTCAGACAAATACCAGTTGCACAGAGAAGAAGGAACACTCCACTGAGAATGACCCCGGTGACAACCACGCGGGGGGGAAATTACCCAAAAGGGAAAGCGAACAAAGGGGTACTCTAATGAAGAGCAGTTTAACAAAAATGATTCCAAAGGGGGGAGAAGCAGCGGAAGTAGCAGAAGCGGCGGAAGCAGCAGAAGAAGCAAAAGAAGCAGAAACAGCAGAAGCAGCAGAAGAAACCGCCAGGAGGTCATCACAAAGGGAAGCCACAAAGACACACCTGACAAACCAGAACCCACCCGAAAACGGAGTCGTATTTTATGCTCACAATAAGAAAAATCCAAGTAGCGTAAAAGAGCTAAAGGAAGGAGACTCTCTCTACATAAAATTTAACAACTCATACGATGACTATGACAAAATTAGGGTAATAAAAAAGGAAGACCTTCTTCAAATACTTATTTGCCTAATGGGGAACCAAGAGTGTCTCAAGCTGTCACACATATCTACCTATTCTCCTGACCTACTTTGGAACCTATCCGTGCACTTCAAAAATAACACGTACGACATGGAGTTGAATCTTGACAAAATGTATGCCCACGTTTGTAGACGCTATGAGATGACCTCGCTCGATGGGAGAGCCAGCTTGGATCTCCAGCTAGGGTTCGCGCCCCTGGTGAAGCGAGTGGGTGATCGGCAGTTCGGTTCGCAGTACGATTCGCAATTCGATTCGCAGTTCGATTCGCACGTCAATTCGCAGTTCGATTCGCACGTCAATTCGCACGTCAATTCGCACGTCAATTCGCACGTCAATTCGCACGTCAATTCGCACTTCAATTCGCACTTCAATTCGCAGCTGGGTGGCCGACCGGGTTGCTCCCCCGAACGGTCGTCGGAGTGCCCCTCCGAGGGCTCCTCCGAGACGGTGTCCGAATCAGGAGAGAAGGCCACAAAAGGGGCACGAAAATTCAAAAGCGCAAAGACAGTCAAGAGAGAAAATCTCAAAGAAATAGAAATCATGAAACTCAAGGACTACGTATCCTTCCTGGATAAATTTCTGCAAAATGTGAATGATGCCAAGTTAAAGAGACTTAAAAACATACAAACAGAGTACTACAAAAAGTATGAATTTGATCGAACCATAAATAAGCTCAATAAGCAACAGCTCCTTGAATTATTTGTTGACAAAAAAAACGAAATTAATACAATACCTCTCACTTTTTTAAAAGAAAAAAGTAGAAATATCATATATGAGGAAAATATAAAAATGAATATGTTCGCATGTATCAAAATAATATTTGATGATGTGAAGGGGAGATGTATTTACGCAGCTAGCGATTTTTACAAATTTGATTTTATTTTTGAGTATGTTGGTGAGTTACTCACTCATAATGAGGCAATGGAACGTGAACGGAAATATAATAGGAATAAAAAGAAGGGGTGTTATATGTTTTACTTTAAACATGAAAATAAAAGGTACTGTATTGATGGCACGGATGAAAATATCGATGCGGCTATCAATAATAAAGACAAAAAATACTTCTTGAGATCCTTCGCTAGACTTGTTAATCACTCCAAGAAAAATTCCAACCTCATTCCAAAGGTACTCACTGTTGCCAATCTCCCTCGGCTCTTCTTCGTCGCCGCCCGCAACATCAAGGAGGGCGAGGAGCTCCTCATCGACTACGGCGAGCGCGACCGCGAGATCATCAAGAATAACGAGTGGTTGAAGTGCTGACTGGGGGGGAGCAAACGGCTAGGCAAGGGAAGCAGCTAAGCAGTGGCCAAGAAGCGGCCAAGCACCGGCTATGCTGCGGCACGGTGCTGCTACCCAAATACAAATCAACATCGTACCGACGACCCGAAGTAATCACTCCCCCCCCAAGTGGACAGCCATCACACGTATCTACTTTTTTGTCATCTTCACGTACATGTGTGCCCTGTTAGGGTTCCCATTTTTTTTTCAGTTTCAAGGGGGCAGGCAAGGCGGGCCTCATTTGGGGGCCACTTTTTGCCTTCCCCCCCCCCTTCTACCCCCTTGAGCGGCGCCATTTGAACAATTCTTCCTTCGCTTTTAAAATGCAAATGTGCCTGTTTTCTGTGTTCTACGTATGTGTGGATCTTCTGCAAAGGGGGTACACACAGCGCCACTTCACCGTTACTTTGTTAGCACATCCCACTAGCACCATCCCGTGTACCCCCATCCTGTGTACCCCCATCCTTTCGCTTTTTTTTTTCAAATTAACAAAATTAACACGTTGGTTTGTTCGGACCCCTACCCTTGGGGTGCCACACGTCAAGTTACACATTTCGCCGAAAAGGTCTCCTCGACCAAATATCTTTCTTTATACCCCACGCATGTATTATTACTAGGAAAAAATTCTACTTTTTCTTCGAATTGTCCTGATTGACGGTGAAGAAGGGGACCCCGCCATTCACCCTCCTACTGCTCTGTTGAGACGTGTCGCAAAAGTAGCTATCGTACATGTTCAGAATGGACTCCTTAATCGGGTAATAGTTGTTCTGTATCGCTTCCGCTGCGCTAGACATGGAGTCCCGGACGATCGTGCCGCAGAACTGTGCAGGGGGGGAAGGGAAAAGCAATCAAAAATGTGAATATAACCAAGTAATGCAAAAAAAAAAAAAAATATATCGCGGAAAAGATAAATAAACCGGGAAAAGCGCAACCAAGATGATGCTTCCAAAAGGGGCCGGTCTGCACGGAGTGACTTCTCCTCCCATCGACGGAGCAGACCTTCAACTTCAATTCCAGCTCCTATGATCACATTTTCCCATCTCGCCCTTACCGTGACAGTGTCCGAAAAGTAACTAGGCCCTTTTTCCTTCTCCTTTTCCTTTTCCTTTTTCCGCTTTTTTTTCTTTTCCTCCTTTTTATCCATTCTTCGTGGGCGCGTCGTTAGCAGTGTCCTTGGGAGCGTAGTTTTGCGCGTCGTTAGCAGTGTCCTTGGGGGCGTAGTTTTGCGCGTCGTTAGCAGTGTCCTTGGGGGCGTAGTTTTGCGCGTCCTTCTCAGCTTTGTTAGCCTCGTCGTTGGCAACTTCGCTTGCCACTTCGCTTGCCGCTTCACCTGCGCGACTTCATCCGTCCCCCTAGTTCGCCCGCTCTACGGGAATTTTTCTCGCCACGCAGGGGATTACGCAATGCGCTATATTCTATTCAACTTCAGAGGGGAACAAATTGGGAAATTTTCTTTTTTTTATGCCAATTTATACGCCCTTAAAAACTACCAAAAAATTGGGGGTAAAAAAAAAAAAATACCCCATTCGGTGAAATAAAACCAACAAAAAATTCACCTCTGTAAAAAAATAAATAAAAACAAAATTTCCCATTTTTTGCAAAAAAGTTTTCTCCACGTTGGCGCAAAAATGAAATCGGCACTTTGGGGTAAAAAAAACTCCCCACGTTGGGGACAAAAAAATTGGGCACTCCGAAAAAAAACGGTCAAGGCATTTTTTCCTTTCAGCTTACGAGGGAAAACATACCGTCGGGGAGAAGTAAAATAAAATCGTCCGATTTTTATTTCCAAATGATGCATAAGTGAAAGGGAAACGTTTTACACCGCGGTACACGGAAGGAAGATCCAGCCAGCCCACGTGCGTTGGCGAAGGAGCGGCGAGCGAAAAGGAAAATCCTCAGAAAATGCGCAGAAAATGCGCAGAAAATGCGCAGAAAACCTGCGGAAATGCTGCGGGAATGCTGCGGGAATGCTGCGGGAATGCTGCGAGAATATGCATGCCACTTTTTTGTGTATGTTCCATTTGGGAAAATAGGCGAAGAGGACAAGCGGACAAACTGGGGCCGGTCGGTCGGTCCATCCGCCCCCCTGTCCGCCCATCAAACACTGGGTAACTTCCAAGGGGGCCCCGCGGAAACAAACTCGACAAAAAAAAGAATGGAAGGAGTGTCCCCCTGGTACGCACTCGTGTACGCAGCTATGTAGAATAAATATGTACATATATTTCTATGCTTGTGTTTATGCCTGAGTCGCCCCCATACTTCCGCGTCCACCAGGTGGAGACCAAGCAGGGGGGCAAAAAAAAAAAAAAATAAAATAAAATAAAATAGTAACATGACTTGGGGATGTACTAACGGACGTGGAACGAAATAAAGTTCCCCCCAAGTGGGGGAGTACTCCCCAAAATGACCACCGCAAAGCAACCCACACCGCAGCGCACTCCACACCGCAGCGCACTCCACACCGCAGAGCAACCCACACCGCAGAGCAACCCACACCGCAGCGCACACCACACCGCTACGCGCACCTCGCCCCCCCGGGCGCGCAGCTTTCCAAGTAAAGCAGCAGCAGGGAGCGCATAACCATGCAGTGCTCCTCGAAGGGTAACACACTCGCCGTGACGTTCTTCACCAAACAAGTCACGAACACATCCCAGTACAGCTGAACAAATTTCATGTCATAAATATTATTAACACATTTTAAATGGTACCTCTCAACTCTTTGCAGAAGCTCCTTGTTTTTCTCTATTTCATTTGTCAGGGGGGAACTAGATGCACATTTATGTGGGTTCACAAACAAATGGGTTCTATCATTTGTCATTTTGGAAAATTCTGGCACACTTATGTTCCGAAATAAGTCCATAATGAGGTACTTCAAAATGAGCTTCTTAAAATGTATCGTTTCGTTGACATCCTTCGCTCGGTTCATGTTCAGGTCCTGCAGGGGGTGCAAAAAAAGGGACAGGACGGCGGGTGGACACGCCCTGACGCTATCTCGTGGGGGCACACACGCGTGTATACATATACATATGTACATGTATATATGCAAATGGGCTTGTTATTACCCCTCCGTCTGCATGCACTTACGTGTAAACTCAAACAGGCGTGCTCGCGGTAGGGCTCCACCAAAAGGACCTCCTCTATCTCCGTGCCCCCACAACGCATGGGCATAAATTCGCTAATCTTCATGCTCCCAAAAATGGATAAACAGTATCTGTCGATCAGGCTTTCCACTCCGCTTTTATTTCCATCCCCGGCTCTTTTATTTCCATCCTCTGCGCTTTTATTTCCATCCTCTGCGCTTTTATTTCCATCCTCCACACTCTCATATGGCACTCCTTCTTCCTCTGCCCCTCGGTGGGGAAACCTCTCGCCGTACTCTTTCAGTATGTGGACATTCTTAAGAATGGTCCCTTTTTTGCTATCCCGCTTGCCGCTGCGCCATTCGCTCTGCCATTCGCTCTGCCCTCCGCCTGGCACTTCACTTACTACCCCGTTGACCACTCCGTTGACCGCCGTGTCCCCTTCTGCCACCGGCACATCGCCGCACACGTCGAAGTAGTCCCCATTCAGAAACACCTCCGCTGCCGCCATCATCCTGTCCGCCTCAAAACGGTGCACACCTTCAGTGGTGCTGCCCTTTTCCGCCGCGCCCCTACCTAAATGGCAATTCGCTGCTCCCCTGGAAAAGCCACCGTCAAATCTTCTGCCTCCTAGTACACCTGTCAGGACGTCCCAACGATTCACTTCTCTGTCGGTGCTCCTGTTGGTCGAAAGATGCAACAGACCTGTACTTGAAGCATCCACCTTTTTTAAAACAAACCCGTTTGAAGCTTCCTCTGTGTAGTGTCCACTTTGTTCTCCTCCATACGGATTCTCAAATCGACTCACCGTTTGGGAGTCTTCCAATGGGTTCATTTGATGGTCTTTCAATTGTTCGCATTTTATTCCACTTTGGAGGGACTCCCGATTCGTCCTGCTAAAAGCGAAGGGGCAATCAGCATGTGGTAACCCCCCATTTAGCACTACCTCCCCATGGTCATCATAAATGACGTTTTCTGGGCCACTCCTATCAGTGCCTTTTAAGAATACGAATGTATCCCATCTTTGTTTATCACGTGTGTTCATATTTCCGTCCTTTCCCCCCTCCGTAGTTATTACCATCCCACCATATGGATCATATTCTTGACAAATTAGCTGACTTGTTTTTTTTTCTAAAAGGGGGAAATTACTTCTCCTCCGTGGATAAACCTGACAATACTTTTCTTCTTCCTCACCAGTTGTAGTTGCATCTAACATCATGCTATTCACCTTCGGGGTTATTATTTTCTCCCTTCTTGGGGACCCTCTCCCTTTGAATCCCACCCCAGTTAAGGACGCTCCCCCCAGGTTTCCACACTCCCGTGAATTACTCAATTGGGCGGTCATTTCTTTCTTACATTTGTACTTCCCGACGACCTCACTTTTCCTCCTCCCCGTGTCGCTCCTGTTGGTATGGCATTTGAAGATGTGAACTCCTGTTGGGGATCCATTTAAGTCAGTACCCTGCGCACCACCTACCCCATTCTCTGCTCCTTGATTTCCTCCCAAAGTGCTCCCTGGTAAGATGCACGTTTGTGCGCCCCCCTCCGCTGTCGCGCATGTCTCATTAGAACCTCTAAAATTGGGGAACCCACTTTTGCTCCTTTTATTCTTATCACTGCGGGTCTGTTTCTCCTCACACTTCACATGTGTTACATCTAACGAATGAAAAACATGGTTAACCGATAGCGGTGTTATGTGTTTTTTTTTTTTTTTTTTTTCTCTCTTCATAATTTTTACACCTTTGTTTGTTGTCTCTCTCTCTGTCTTTCCCACATCTGCCTCGTCATAATACACTGTTTTCCCGTTTACCTGAACCCATTTGGGGGAAGAATCACATTCGTTTCTATGTTCCTTTCCAGCCAATCCTGCAGTATTCCCACTCACCACTGGTTCTCTAACTTCTTCAACCTCCGTGTGAAACATATTAACTTCTTCAAAATTCAAACGTTTATTTTTCTGAAGGCCATTCTCTATTGGTTTATTTTTTATGTCCACCTCGATATGGCCTATATTCCTATTGTCCTGAAAAATCTGATGTAAAAATTTTTTCTCATTTTCACCCAAATGTTTATCCGTTTCGTTTTTTCCCTGTTTGTCAAACGGGCTTGTAAATTCATCACTCCCATAGTTTCTTCGTGCAAGTGTCATGCACTCTTCATTTTGTGCAAAAGAGTCATTCACATTAACGCAACGGTTCATATCATACTCTGAGTAGCCACTTCCTATACCTACCACATTTCGATCATATTGGAGATTCGATTCTTTCCCGACCTTATAGTTTGTCTTCTCCTCCACCATCAAACATGAGGTTATCCTCCCCTTCCCGCAATCGCTTTGTACATTCCTACATCTCGAGGTGTTGCTCCTCATTAAATTATGTACCCCAAACGGATCGGCACTTCTCACTGCACTATAATTTCTTACTACCCCCCTGTTCATATCATTCTGTAAAAAATCCCTCTCACTCATGTTCATTACTCTCCCTACATCATCCTGTCCTTCTCTCTTTTTTTGGATTCCCCACACATTTGCGTTCATCCTGGGGCTCGTATCACATGTACTATGTGTAGGGTTCCATGTGGGCATATTAGCAATGGGGATATTTTCCCCTTGATGAGTACCCCAGGTGTGTAGAAACGGCCCCTGTGTGCTGTTCATGTGGGGGAACTGCGGGAGCATGTTTTGAGGAGCCTTGTGTTGAGGAGCCGTGTGTTGAGGGGAAGGACTAAGCCCGAGGAAGTGTCCCCCCAGGTTCGTCGTGCCGTCAATGCGGTTTGCTGCCCCGTTGGCTGATTCGTTCACTGCCCCCGTCGCTGCCCCATTCGCTTCCCCCGTCGCTGCCCCATTCGCTTCCCCCTTCGCTGCCCCCTTCGCTGCCCCATTCGCTGCCCCATTCGCTTCCCCCTTCGCTGCCCCATTCGCCTCGAAAAAAGGAGTCGTCCCCCCAACGTTAACCAATGGGGCACTGTTCACGCAAGTCACCGCATTAGTCGTTACGTTAGTACCCCCTCTTTGATCACTCCCCACAGTCGTACCCTTCTCGTAATTGTTAATAAAACTCCAGTAGCCATTTGGCATAACATCCTTTTTAAGTCTCATTTTGTTCGGCTTGCTCTCCATCTCGGGTTCTAAAATTGCGACTTCTTCTTTATTCTGCACAAATTCTCTAGACTCATCTGTGATTCCATTTCTATGGGTTCTATTATTCGCGCGGTTCCTCTGTTGCATCTCTGGGACGCATGTCTTCTTCGCATCAATTGGTAGAGAGCCACCTACCCCAAGGGGAACCCCCCCTTGTGTACTTATGACCTCATTTCCCCTAGCATGTTCCCTACTGCTGGAAAAATGCCCATCGTTCAGCACAGCAATTTTGTGAAACCTGTTGCGCGCCTCGTCATTGGCGGCGTTGCTCTGTGTGGCTCCATTTCCTAAAGATGGGGCGGGCCCAACAGAAACGCATTCCATCGGAATGGTAGCTATTGGAATGGGCGCAGTCGGAATGGCCGCAATCGGAATGGGCGCAGTCGGAATGGCCGCAATCGGAATGGCCGCAATCGGAACAGAACCGGTCTTCTGCATCTCCGCATTTGCCCTTGCCACACTGTACCAACTCATCACATCTCCATTATACGACTGGCACTCCTCATTGGGTCCTCTCAAGACACACCTTTCCACGTTCCTCATGTTGACAAAATTCCTTCTTCCCCTTTCCGTGTTGAACTGCATCATCTGATTCGTCTCCCCGTTTGCGTTATATGCGCCATAAAAACTGTCATTTTTTGTTTGACCACTCAGGCAAGCTTGCTCATTGGGGCCATAAAATTCGAATGCTCCCTGCCCCCGATTCACGTTGCTAATTGGGTTCACGTTGCTAATTGGATTCACGCTGCTAATTCGATTCGTGTTTCCTGGGTAACTATAATTTTTGTCCTTCTCAGAATTGTGCACCATGTTGTCAAGCGGGACAACGTTGTGCGTACCGCTTCCCCTTCTGCTGTCAACCTCTCCCTTGTGGTACCTCCTGATAGGGCCCTCCACTTCGTTGGGCACTCCGGTGTAACTGCGGTTTTCATACATATCTGGGCTAGCGTAGTACCCCCCGTAAGGGTTGTCCCTATAAGTGCCACTCGCAGCACCGGTACTATTTGCACCACTCGCAGCACCGGTACTATTTGCACCACTCGCAGCACCGGTACTATTTGCACCACTAGCAGCACCGGCACTATTTGCACCACTCGCACCACTCCCGTTGTAGGCGCGAAGCTTGCTGCCGCTAACACTGGGTCCCTTTAACGACTCCGTCTCGTGCGAGTGCGCAAACAGTATTGGAAACGAATTTGCGTTCATCTCAGTCCCGTTCCAATGCTCAGTCCTTTCATCCATGACCCCGTTCTGTTTATCATTTTCGTGAGAGTTCGACTCACCTGTTGGTGTGCTGCTTCCCATGGGATACCCCTTTTCGTCGTTAAACTGAGGGGTAAGCGTGCATTCCGCTGAGCCAATCGGGGAAGGGGGGCTAGTATAACCATTCAAGCTCCCCGTGTTATTATTCCTATCTAAGTCATCATATGGCACATGTGAAACTTCCCAGTTGTCACTACTGTGTTTTTTTTTGCCCTTCACTAAAGACAAACCATTTTTGCCGCAGACATTTTTATCGCAGACATTTTTATCGCAGACATTTTCGCCGCAGACTTTTTCGCCGTTCATGTAATTTTTATTTTTTTTTAATTTCAGGTTGTTCTTCCTTTTCTGTACTTTTAATCGACTTTTCACAGCTAGCTCTCTCGCAATTAAGAACCCATAACGGTACACAGAAAAGCATTCTTTTTTTTTATGCCCATAGGCACACCACCTTTTCTGTCTAATATCAAAATGGACTCCTTTAATCTTTGGCATTTTCATGATCTCACTATAGTAGTACTCATCATCATCGTGCTCGTTACAACTGTTTTTTTCGAACTGATTTAGTTTGTATTTGTACATTTCTTCTTCCCCTTCTTCGACTTCTGCTGTCTCTTTTTTTTCTAATTCGTTTGACCCTTTCTCGCTTCCATGTTCTCCATTCTTCTCAGCACAGGGGTGAAAGACACACCGTGGTATACTGGATTCTCCAACGGAAATAGAGAAAGGAGTCTCTGAGGTGAGTTGATTCAACTGACTACATCTACGCGGATCTAACAGTTTCTCACTTGCGCAGTTTCTTTTTTCATACATTGCTGCCTTCTTTGGTTCCTCACTTAGGTTATCCTTCCTCTGGATCAAGCTCATACTGTGCGTCCATTTATTGTGGCTGCTTATCGCAGAACTGACTTCTTCACTCCCTTTATTTTTGGCGTCACTTATTTGGTTGCATCCACTTTTGTTCTGCTTCCCACTCGTCTGTGCAACATCTAAATCGTTTTTTTCTTTTTTCCTTTTCGCACTTTTTTTGTGACTCTTCGTTTTGGATACCTCCTTGGAAACAACCTCCCCGTTAGAGATTCCCCCTTCATTGTGTTCGCCGCTACCAACAGCACGCATCTCCATACTGCCTTCTTCCCCATACCACTGGCAGCTCCGACTAACGATATCCCTTTCGGACAGTACAGATATACCGTTGCCTCGGATGTGAGAGTTATTACAACTCTTGCTTCCCTTTCTGTTCGTCGTTTTCTTCTCGGAATTTTTTTTTTTCCCTTTATTTTTTCCACTGACATTTTTCTCTGACGTCTTCCCTTCCTGATTCCCAACGGTGGTGTCTACTACATATGCAGAAGTTACTCTCTCCATAGAATGGCTACATGTCATCTTTCCTGCTTCTCCTTCTCCACTCTCAACACATGCGCTTTTTATTGTCTTCTTTTCTTTTTCCATGGGTTGAATGCTTATCCACTGTTCAGGTGAATTTATGCATCTTCCAAACACCTCGGTGTTATCTCCCAAAACGTTTGCCTTTCCTCGTGTCGTCTCCTCACCTGTGTTCCTCAGTCCTACCACTTCGCCCGATGTGCCTCCTTCTTCCCTGGGGAGACTCCTTCCCTGACTGCGCTCATAATGGATACTTCTGTTTACATTTATTAGTTCACCCAAGTGCTCCGAAATGTGCGTCGCTGTGGAAGCCCTAGTTAGGTTCCACGTCTCACGCTCACTCCTTTCTCCACTTACCCTACTATTATGCATATTCACGTTCAGACTCAGGTTCAGGTTTAGGTCCTCCTTTTGCTTGTTCTGTGTTGACTTGTTCCCTTCTGGGACAGCACGAGGTGACTGAACGCTTCCCTGGCTTCCCTGGCTCCCCATACCGCCAACACAGATACCGCTGGAAATGGCACTACTTCTAACTCTCGTACCTTCCAGCCCATTTTTTACGCAACTCTGCAATGTCGAATTATCACTAGGGTTCGATCCATTCTCTTCCTCACATGGATTATTCCATGTACCACCCACAACTTTGTTTGCAGCGTTAAAGTGGGGACCCAAATTTTGTGTCCTCCCTTCATTCATACTGTACTGGTAAGTGCCACTTTGCATATGCTGGGGAGACCCAGACTGTAGACCTCTAAAAAGTGGGGAGTAGGTCTCCCCCCCCTCGTTCTTCATATGCGCATTATTAAAATTGGAACCATCGATGTAATTCCCGATTTGTGTATGTCCCCCCCATTTACTCGAAATTGCTGCATCTGTGGCTGTCTGTGGGTTTCTCCCGTAGTTGGCACCAAAAAACGGGTTCAGCTGGTTCGACTGGTTCGAATGGGTTAGCTGGCTCAATCGGTTGAACCTGTTCGATTGGCTGAACTGGCTCAATCGGTCCGACTGGCCTAACTGGCTCAACCGGTTCTGGTACGCCACATTTTTATACGTATCTGTAAATTGCCCCTTCGATAAAGCCTCTCCTCCACTAACCCCATGATTCAGATAAGCCACCTCACTTGGCAACCCACTTCGAAACGCTGACATGCCCATATTGTGTCCTCTTTGCATCGCTTCGAAGTTATTCACCATGTAACTGTAGTTGTGTGTTCTCCCTTGTTCGCTGTCCCATGCATTGATATGTGGTCCTGTGATTATGATTCCATTCTGGTCATAAAAGTTTATTGAACCGTAAGACCCCGTCGCGTATTCGTGTCGACTTGAGGGTTGCCCGTTGGTAGTCGTGTGGTTTCCCTGGTCGTAGCTGTGCCCACTGCCCCCTATGCAGCCGCGCAGACCGCCCAAACCGCCCAAACCGCGCAGACCGCTCAAATCGCTGAAGCCGCCCCCCACCTGGTTCCCCATGAACACAGGGAACCCTTGCGAGATGGTCGAATGGGGCGAATTTTGAATGCTGTTCAAATTGTCTCCGTTCTGACAGGCTAAAACATTCTGCACATTTTTTAAACCATGTCTTGTCATCCCTGCATGATCTCCTCCAGAAAAACCTCCTACTGCTGATCTTCCAGTAGGACTATTTTCTTCACATGCATTTCCTTTACATGCATTTATCCTTTTATTAACAAATTTTAGATTCGATTTTGCGTCCACATTTTTGGGTTCACTCTCCTGTTTCATTGTCCCCTCTGCGTGACTTGGATTCGCTACAGTTCCTCCACTTTCTACGTTCAGATGGGTACGTCTGCTGCTGATCCGGCTCCTCTTACGGGGGTTATTGATCCCTACCTTTGCGTCTTTTCTTTTATTTTTGCTGCGCGTTTCTGTCGTTTGGTTGCCCTTCTGCGTGGGCTCCGGATTTTGGGGCATTGCGCCATCCTTTTTATGGCTGCTCTTTTTGCTGCTTTGGGGGGGATATACTCCGCGGTTGTTTACCGCGGGGGTGTTCACTCCGTAGTTTATCACCTCAGCTTTTTCCACTCCCGGGGGGTTCACCCCTGGTTTGTCTACTTCACTGATGGTCGCCCCTTGAATATGCACCGCGCCTTCTCCAACTGTGCCTTCTCCAACTGTGCCTTCTCCAACTGTGCCTTCTCCAACCGCGCCTCCTCCAACCACGCCTCCTCCCACAGCGCCTCCTCCAACCGCGCCTCCTCCTACCGCTCCCCCCCCCACTGTCTGACTGCCGGGGGCGAATTTCGAGTTTCTAAACTCCAGCGCCAGCTGACGCGCCTTATAGAACCCGTACTTGCACACGGGGAAGTGCTTCTGAATCTGTTTGTTGTTCTCGTTCTTCCAGTAGGCAATCCACCTGATCTGGTTATGGTCGAAAGTTAGTCCCTGAATTTTTATCATCTGTTTAGCTAGCACACGGTAGTACTTTCTCTCGTTTAGTGGAATGCCCGTTCGCTTCTTCTTCTTTTTACAATCACTCAAATGTGGCAAGTTATCATGGCACACATCTACTCCATCCTTGTGTAAATCTAGCAGGGCCTTATTCATCTCCTTCTCAAATGAGCTATAGTCATCATTCCTGTGGGCCACAAATTCCCTGGGACCATTTCGATATGTACCCATAGGAATATTTTCACTCCTTTGATAATTATCCATAATATATTTATCCCCTTCTGACCATTTTGCATCTACCATTTGAATCCCTTTTCGTTCGCCAAAACGGGTTCTACTTGTCCTCAAGGCTACCCCATGCGCATCAGGTGGGTAACCTAGACTTACGAACGTTCTAGGAATTACTCCTACCAATTGGTTGTCCGTGCTGTACTTATTTTTGCTTAGTAGATCTTGTGGAGTGAACCCATTTTCACTTCCCCTGCATGACCTAACGGGTTCTCTCCTCGACTTATCATCTAACTCGTTGGATACATCTAAACTTCCTACTTTGCACATTTCAAGTGAGCTGTCTTTTTTTTTTCCTTCTTCCTCAGCAGCTGTTCGTTCCACTTCTCTTTGTGCTATTTCTTCGACTAGTTCGCCGATGTGTATAGCGCTGCTCATCTCTGTTCTCCTCTCCTGTGAGCTCTCCCTTAATGGAGATGCACTTGGTGGAGCCCCATCCAATCGCACTACTACACGTTCTGCACATGAAAAAGGTTCTTCATTACCATCTGCCAAATGGACATCCTTTTGTTTTTCTACACCTTTGTAACTACCTGCTTCATTTTTTCCTCCCCCCTCAGGTATCTCAATCATTCCAGATAAAGTCATCCCTATCGACACATCACATGGAAAGGGACTAACCCTTTCATGACTCACTGTCCCGTTTGGACCTTCCGCTAAATCTGCTTCTTCACCTACATTTTTTTTGTGCCTCTCTCCTGAAAGGTACCCTTCCAAGTTATCCTTCTCAACTTTTTTAATTTCTCCATTCTCTATTCCCAATTGGTTATCAATCTGCCTGACTTGTTCAGATAATTTGGGAATTCCCCCATTCGGTGCTTTTGCAATCCACTTCTCCGTTATCTCCTCACCGATGGGAGCAAAAACATTTTTGCCTTCCACTTGTAGAGACTTCCCCTCCTTACTCTCATTTTGGTTGCTACGATGGAGAGCATCCACAGATGAAAGGCTATGAATCGTATGTAAATTACCTTCACTGCGCTGTGCGGGAAGGTCCTTTCCAGGATTATACTTCCTTGGTTCTCCATCTACCCTCACCTGTGCTGGTAATAGCTCCTTCTTTTCAAACCTTCTGTTTGGCTCCACTATGTTATCTTTAGTTTCACGTCTATCTGTGCTACTCATGGGGGGGATATACCTCTCGTAGGAAGTTCCATCCACAGTTTTATCCTCCTCAGAACTTCCCTTCTTTGTCTTTTCTTCCCCATGTGGTTTTTTTCTCAAATGGGACATGTCCTTCACGAGAGGGCAGCTATTCTGACGACGGTCTCCTTCATTCTGGGGGGTCTCTCTCATGTTGAGGATTCCAACCCAATCGGAGTCATCTCCAGGGAAGATATTCCCTCGTCTGTCTTTCTCATCCAGGGGATCTTCACTAATGAGGTTCTTCTGCAAATTGGAGCTCCTCACATAACTCTGTTCATACATATTATGTTTCTCTCCATTCTCGACGTAACTACCTGACCTGTTCATGCAATTATTCCTCCTTACCTCATTCAAACATTGCAGTATTGTAGGATTAGTTTTCCTTTGCTCCTCCTGCTCTTCGTTTCCATGGGGAGAGCTACCTCCCCCCTGCACCACGTCACGCACGCTCTCCTCATCGTGATAGCCCTTATCATCGTGATAGCCCTTATCATCGTGATAACCCTTATCATCGTGATAGCCCTTATCATCGTGATAACCCTTATCATCGTGATAATCCTTCTCCTCACCGTGACAACCCTTCTCCTCACCGTTTTCACTTCCCCATCTGGAGACCTCTTCTACGCTCACCACGGTACACTCATTCTGTGCTTCCTCATCCGCGGTGTCATGAGCTCCTATACCGGGGACCCTAATTGCTTCCCGGAGGTGTGCTCCCTCTTTAGGTACTCCCCTGCTGCAAAAAATCTGATCTTTTCCAGACACTTCCCTATTACACCACGTCCCCAAATTAGTAGATACTTTATTCACATATTGCTCTCGTTTCGCAGAAATATGTGCACCGTCAAGACCGCTTCTCCTTTGTTCACCGCTGCTATTCATGTTAATGTTTCCCCGAGATGTACCTCCATCGTTGGGGTTCTTTTTCTCTTCGACTTTCTCCAGAGGGGGTAGATCGATGCGTTTACTATCACTGCTACGCTGCTGTTGTGGACTCTGCGCGTTTATGTATCCACCTGCACAAGGCACGTGTAAGCAGTTCATTTGGTTCATTTCGGAGCTGTCTTTTTTTTATTATTATTTTTTTTATTTAATTTTTTTTTTTTTTTTATTTTCTTCCCCTCAAGGGATCTTCTCTTCTATGTACGAAGGTGAGAATCCCCTTTCTGGTGCTGCATTCTATAGCGGCACGGTGGACGTAAAAATACGCCCTCAAGTGACCCAAAAAGGTGGTCCCCCAAAAAAACTCATAGAAACCGGGGGGGTGGGGCGCCTCGCCTTACTCCTCAAATCGGGAGGAAGTTCCCCGACAAGTTAGACAGGGACCAACTCTTTCGATCCACATGCCAAAAGTTGTCCCGAGAAGAGACTCTGCAAATGGCAATGTAGGAAATATCTGTGCATCGATGACAACAACTCTGTGGCGGTAGCACACCCCCTTCTGATCCCACCAACTGAGTGAAAAAATTCTCTCACTAAACTAAAGAGAAATGCGTGGAACCGCCTACACAGGTGCTCAGACTGTGCGAAAAAAAAAATAAAAAAAACACATCAAGTGAAGCGATTAAAACAAACAGGTAATAATAAGGCGTTATGATGAGAGTAATCAGAAAGGTACACGCACGTTTTAGCCACCATGCGCTTTCCCTTTGTAAACACAACTACTGCTGAATTTTTTCAAAATTGAGTAATATTGGGGAGCTAATCCGAAGTTGTACTTTGGGTTCTTAGCTAACCAGGTGTTGTAATTAACCATCAAGTGAGACTAAGTTGGGTCTTTTTTTTTTTTTTTCTCAATGAAGCCTCTAACTTAGATGCACAACTCGCAGATAGCTGTAACTACGAGAATGAAAAAAAAAAAATTAGGCTCACCATGAAATGTCGTATTTAGGCAAAGGGTCCCAAATCGCAAATCGGGGGGGGCACAAAAAAGACAACCTTTTTCAAAGTCGAATTTCCAAGATGTAGTTATAAGAGAAAAAAAAAAAAAAATTTATATAATGCTATGCATCGGGCGTGAAGTAATTATGATTCCCTCTCCCAGTGAGAGCCACTTTTTACGACACGTATATACACACACGCGCGCACATTTTTGGAGGAAAAAAATTCGACTCACAATAATTGGGGGTGATAATCTGTGGCGATAAATAAACGCCTACACAAAAAAAAAAATTACAAACTGTTGGGAATGACAAAAAAAAGGGGTCTTAACGAACATCCCAATCTGTGAACAAATGTAACCTCTGCAGGTGCTTCTTCACGCTGAGACGTTTGGGTTGTGCGCGACAAGGTTGGTTATGCATGCCGCAACAGGGTGGACGGGCTCTAAGTTCTTCCTTTCGAGGGGCGAGAAAAAAAAAAAAAAAAAAAAAAAACAAAAGGTGAACAACAAAAAGTGAACAACAAAGAGTGAACAACAAAAGGTGAGCAAAACGCCACGATAAAGAAATAGAAAGCACAAAAGGGGTACCAACAAATGATCAGTGTAACGCACAAATGGAACAAAACAAATTAGCCGGCTGCGGACTCAACCCGGCTCGTGAGCAAGTCACCCTTATGGGCACATATAACAATTCGGTGTTACTACCCCAATGGGGCTCTGTCTGCGCTGCATGGGGGAGGGGCCCACGTACTGGCATAGGCACACACAAACGCATACATACGTACATACGTACATACGTACATACGCACACACATACATACGCACACATACATACACACATACACACACATACGCGTACGCACCCATAAGTGCAGAGACCCATGTGCGATTGCAACCTTGTCAGATCTCTCACAAAAACACACTCAAGCCCCTGGGCAAAAGGTCAAATAAAAAAATGAAGAAATAGTCGCTAGGTTATTTCCCCTCCAAAAAAAACGCTTTTTTATAAAATCCAAAAATTTCTATTGCGAAGAAGACAAGGCTGACTAGATATGCATACACATATTTACAGAAAAAAAAAAAAAAAAAAAAAAAAAAAAAAATTAAATCTAATTAAACATACCAAAACAAAGCTGGACGGGGGAACGCTCCTCTCGTTTTCACTTCCTAAGCTGTAGCCCTCTTCGCCCATACAGTCTAAGCTAAATGTGAACAGAAAAAATCCACCAAGTTGTATCACAGACAGATTTGAAGCACTTTTTCTTTAAGCCTAACACTTCCAAGGTGAGCACAAGCTTGAGCCCTCCACAAAAAAAAAAAAAAAAAAAAAGAGTATATTATGCAACGGGTGCATTGCTCTTATGTTGCACAATGGACAAAAAAAAAAAAAAAAAAAATTATCCAAATGATGCTTTTTTTTTTTTTTGGAGGTGGGGAATGATTACAACAAGGTAGTGTTACAGCCAAGTGGGCAGAGCAGTGCTAAGGTCTAACGAGGCAGGGGCTTAATCACCTCGGTCTTTCGCTTTTGTCAACCGCTTTTGTCAGAAGGATGCCTTCTCACGTAAGTCCACTAGTGCGCGAAGGGGCATATGTGTACCTCCGCAACGTTCAGCAAAACGTCTAATGCGTTGTGCAGTAGGGACGAAGAGAAAGGGAAGTGCAAATAAAGCCAAATAAAACCAAATAAAGCCAAGTAAAACCAAATAAAACCAATGCAGGTTGTGCCTTGTGCGTGCTCGCGCATTTTCCCACTGCTGATTTTTTTTTTT
>NC_020397.1:107086-112291 GCF_000321355.1 Plasmodium cynomolgi strain B
AAAAAAAAACTGCTGTGGATTACATAAGCATCTTAGCAAATTCCTCCCAAAGGGCAAAAGAAAATATATTTGCACAATTTAAATGGGTGCATGCGGGAAGGGTGTCATCCATTTGGTTAAAAGGGGGGGAAACAAATGAGGAAGAGATGGGTGAGGTGGAAAAGGAGGAAGAGGAGGAAGAGACGGACGAGGCGGAAGAGGAGGAAGAGGTCGAATTACATGGTGACCCTTTCCCTTTACAACTCATGCGCACCCCCCTCTTGCCAATTCTTCCCCGTTCTGACACCCACCGTGCGGGTTGGTTCTCCACCATTTCCACGCGCCTATCGCCTACATGGCAGACTAAGGGAGGGGGAACCTCAAAAAGGAGAAGTCAACAGGGGTTAACATAAAACGCAGTCTCAGCGTTACCCTAAGGGCCATCTACAGGACAACACCACTAGGAGGAAGCATCGTCGCCCGATCGGCTGTGCCACACAGTATGTTCCACTTTGCACACTCATTCGAACTTATAAAAAAAGGGTTCCCCTTTGGGGATCTCCCCAAGTGGGGGTAATGCGTTGCAGCAAAAGGGTCATTAAAAAAATAAAATTAAATAAAATAAAAAAAAAATGACAAAATGATGGCAAAATAAAAAAGTGCTGCTGCTGTTGCTACCGCTGTTACCGCTGATGGCGCACGCAGCCCTACCCTCTGAAGAAGCTCCGAACGAAATCGGCTTGCTCCTGCGTTCCAGCTTGTCTCTCCCTGTCTGCAATTTTCATCACCTGTGAACAGGTGGGGGAAAAAAAAAAGGTACGGAAAAATAATCATGTGTGCTTCGCAAAAAGGCCGTCCACTTTGAACCCATTTCTGGGGGGAAGTCTCTCTAAGGGAATGGGGGGGGGCTCACACACCCATACTCAAACGCACACCCACGTGCAACCCATCACGTAAGGGACTGATCTCCTCTCTCCATGTCACACCTGTACGATGTAAACAAACTGGCTGTAATCCAGCAGGGGTTGAAACAGAACCGGCGATATGATCCCCTTCCTCCTTAAGTGTAACCCCTTGGAACCCAACCCATACAAAGCATTCAAATGAAATAAAAGCTTATTGTCAACTCTCCGTTTGTATAGTTCGTCAATTATTTCTAACTTGGACCACTTGGCATACAACATGTTGGAGCTAAGTAAAAAGTTCAGAATGCTATTTATTTTTGCCCTCGGGGGGGCCACTGATGATGGCGGCGATGGTAGCGATGATGACGACGGTGATGGCGATCCGACGGATATCCTTTCGAATGCCTTTTTCAGAGATTCATCATTAAAGAGGGAGTTCCCCTTAGCTCCTCGGGAATAGCCCCCCCCCGTGGTGCCCATTCGTCTCATAAGTCCCCATCCTCTCAACATTGTATATATAATAACCTTCTTTAATCAAATGGGGGAGGGGGAATTCCCTACCACTTGCATCGATCACGGGGGAGGGTGATATAGATGGTCAGGTGGATAAATGGCCAGGTGGATAAATGACCAGGTGGATAAATGACCAGGTGGATAAATGACCAACTGGGTAGATGACCCCAGGTGATACATCGCTCAAAAGGGGAGGAAAGCAAAACCTTTCACCAACTTGCGCGCGCCTTACCATGTGGGCTATCCAACTGCAAGTGATCATTCATTCCATTTGAAAAAAAAAAAAACGACACCCTTTTTGGCCAAATTGCCCGCGTTCTTTGCAGCGTTTTTCCTAGTTAAGCTGCTCTCCCCGCAATCGTGGAGTCTTCTCCTCCTGCTCGGCCGCTATGCCGCTATGCCGCTATACCGATGCCCGTAGCCTTCGTTGGCTCATCCCATCTGGGAAGTATCTCCTCCTACGGCGCACCCAGAATTGCCCACTTTAAAAAAGGTTTCAAAAAGGGGCTTTAAAATGAAGTCACAAAAAAGGGAGAAAGTTTGGATGAATAAAAGGTGGGACACGCAACAACATGCATGAGGAGCAGCGCGACACACATGCGGAGCACACAAAAGAGAGAGAGGAACACCCGTGAGGAAGGGCCCAGCGCTATGCACTTGCGCCCGGCACATTTACGAAGAAAGCATTAAAATTGGAAAAAAAAAAAAAAAATTCAAAATTATATCACCCTTCTGTGGAGAAGATGCCCAGAAGGGGGCCAGCCAACCAACCAACCAACCAACTCATTTCTCTTGCGCATGTGCAGATACACATATGCACACGCTTGCTCGCGCGCGTTCCCCGCTTCTTCCCCACTCCGACGCCTCTATCCAAACGCAAAACCAAACCCACAAAACGTTTTTTTTACAACAAAAAATAATGGGGGGATAAACACAGGGTGCGCACCTCGGGCGGGGAACCTACATGCGCATATATGCCTACATAAATGCACACGTGGGGTAGATACACATACAGACATACATTTTGTGCGTACCTACGCACAAGGGACTCGCCCCAAGATAGCCACTTCACCCACTCGTGATGCTTTTTATCTGCTTGACGAATTCATCCCTTGAGGTGTTGCTCATGAAGGTCACAATGTACTGGTTCAGTTTCTTCTCATCACCTGGGGGAGGGGGAGAGGGAAAGGAATAAGAAACAAAAACGAATGGAGTGCACTCCGCTGTGCAAAAAAAAATATACATACACACACACACATACATGTACATAGCCACCCGCACGCTACACCCAGTTGGGGAAGCGCACCGGTGGGGTCACCGCCCATGCCGACAACCCTTCCCAGCCCTTACATATGTCTCGCCCACTAAACAAAGCAGAGGTACTCTTGGAGGGAATTATTTTGAAACCCTCAAAAATATCTGTATTTAAAAAGAGTCTCCCTGTCCCTTTTTGAAAACAAAGAATTCGAAATTTTTTATTCTCTACATTCTTCATGATCTGAATTTTCACTGGCAAATATCCTGACCAATCATATTTTTCATTTTTTTTTATAAACTTGCTTATCTTAATGCTGCTTTCGGAGTACAGCACTTGCTCATTCTCTGCGAGGGGGGGGCAGAGTAGCACGAAGAGTAGCACGCTGAGTAGCATGGAGAGTAGCACGAAGAGTAGCATATTACATAAATGAGTGCCACTTAATCAACCCTATATAGGCACCCACACATGTGGGCACTCCTAAAGCGAGACTTACCGAAAGGACTCTCTGTCTCCGAGATCTTCACTTCCTTCTTCTCCTCCATGACGGTTTTGTTTTTGTTCAGTCGCTGCCTCAATTTCTCAATGTCGATATTTACATTTCCAAAAATGTTCAGCTTCCCCACGTGCTCGCTGAAGAGCTTGTTGGGTGAGTTGTAGTCATTCTGCAAAGGAGGGCAGGGGAGCATGTGGATAACGCATGTGGGGGAGGCATATCGAGCAAGCATGTGGAGGAAGCATGTGAAGAAGGCATGTGAAGAAATCATGTGAAGAAATCATGTGGAGAAAGCACGTGGGGAGCTCTGCACGGGGAAACGGTGCCCCATGCGGCGAAGCAACCAAAGGGGCCTACGCTCGAGGGGGCACTCCCCTCTCCCCCATACACACACGCAATTGCTTCTTCTCATTACCATGGATGCAAACAAACGGTCGTTCTTCTTAATATCGCTGCATTCACTGGTCACACTTTCGTTGTCGCTGTGAAGGGAGGTAAATCAAGATGCGAATTGGTGATTGCACAAAAATGCCTGGCATGTGTGCACATAAATGTGTATACGTATGCATGTGTATAAGTATGCATGTGTATACGTATGCATGTGCATATGGAGAGACACTCATATAAGAATAGGGGCACTCTTGAACAACTGCAGAGTCGTTTTGGCATTTTTTTTCCCCTCCTCTCTATGGCAGAGGCCTCTCTCTAGGTAACCTTTTCTGATTTTTGTTCAAGCTACTCTTATTCGTCTCGTTCTCCGCTAGGTCCTCCTCCTCATCTGTGGCATTTTCTCTAGCCGCACTCCCTCTCTCTTCATCGTCACTGCCCTTCCGCGGAGTTGCATCCTCCTCATCAAACTTCTCCTTGCTCCTTTGGCCCTCCTCTTCCTTTTCTCCTTCTTCGTCGTCCTTTTCGTTCCCTTCCACTTCTTCTCCGTCTTCTTCTCCGTCTTCTTCTCCTTCTTCATCTGCGTCACCATCTGCGTCACCACCATCCGCTTCACCATCCACTTCACCACCATCTGCGTCATCCCCCTCGTCTCCCTCTTTGGCCCTTTCAATGCTTACCCCTTTCGGAGATTCCTCCTCCTTATCTTTTCCCTCTTCGTCCGTCTCCCCTTCTTCTGGTTCATTCGCCTCCTCACCGGAAGCTTCGTCTGACGCATCGTCTGACACATCGTCTAGCACTTTTTCTCTCGACGCTTCTTCAGCTTCTTCTTCCCCCTCCTCATCATCTTCCATCTCGTCTCCCATCTCATCTCCCATATCATCTCCCATCTCGTCTCCCATCTCGTCTCCCATCTCGTCTCCCATCTCATCTCCCATCTCTTCTTCCTCCTCCTCCTCGTCCATATCTGCCAGTTTCACGACAAACTCCCTCAGTTCGTCATTTTTCCCCTTCTCCATATGTTTCCTCTTTTTTTTATTCCCCTTTTCTATTTTCTTCTTCTCCTTTTGAATCGTTTTTTTGGTCTCCTCAGCGAAGTTATTTCTGCCACTTTTTTTTTTCTCTTTTTTTTTGACGCTGCACTTTTGGGAATCCACTGTGCAGGGAGCTTCCACACGAACGTTCCCATCCGCTGGAGCGTCACCATCCACTCGAGAGTCACCTCCCACTCTAACGTCGTTCTCCACCTCTCCCTGTCCCACCATTACATGTTCCTCATCGTACAGATCATTTGAGAAGCACTCACTTGGTTCTTCCTCTACTTGATTGGAACTTCCATTTTCGCCTAACTCCACTTGGGGTTTACCTGCGGTGAGGAGAGGAAGTTCCCATATGAAGTGCAAGAACAAATGAGGAGCCTCTACACCGGGGCATTTATCCCCTCCCCTACGTAGATATGTTTGTTTTCCCCACCCTTGACGCTCACCTATATCATCCGCGTCGTCATTAACTTCGGGCGCATCAGCATCTGTTTTGGCAATCTGAAAAGGGGGCACGCAGAAAAGAAAAAAAATAATAAAATAAAAATAAAAAAAAAAATATACATGAACAACTCAGCATCAACAGGTGAGAAAAACAAATTTTCGTTTTGCATTGGTCAGTTATTCTTA
>NC_020397.1:112671-150620 GCF_000321355.1 Plasmodium cynomolgi strain B
TTTTTTTTTTTTTTTCTTTTTTCTCCCCTACTTCTTCGAATTCTTCGTTTCCGAATTGCCTTCCTTCGACTCGGGTGAATTTATTTTCTGCAAAAGGAAAAGGAACACAAGTTTGATGGCGCGATTTATTCTGGCATTCGCGAAGCGTCTCTCAAGTTGTTTGGACACAGGCTGTCTTCAGCTTTGATACACCTTTGTGCGGTTCACCACATCGCCACGACGCAGCTAAGCCAAGACGCTGCCACTCCGTTACGCCCCTTCTCCACTCGGCTTACCATCGTGCTCATGTGCTTGTCGGCAGGAGTCGTCAGCCTCCTTTGCGGCGTTGACTTTATATGGGCGTTTAAAAGATCGGTGGGTTAGCGCCAATACGGACTGCAAAGATGCATTCACGGGAACGAGGCGATACGCTCACACGCAGGTGGGCATACATATGTCAGCAGGTCAACTCGTCTGATGATATGCCGGTCAGCAGGTCAACTCGTCTGAAGATATGCCGGTCAGCAGGTCAACACCCTTGTAAGTATGCGCGCATATGTTCGCGTGTACGTGCTAGGCATGTATCACTATGGATGTTAAAATGATATCCTCCGGGGGCGTAGGAGAAAAATGGATCGTTTTTTCCTTTTCAATGTGGGCGGCCTTTCTCTGAGGGGTAAAGAGGGTTGCTCTCTCTTTCATTCTCCCTGTTCGCTAGTTCCCTTTGCCGCCTCGTTCATATGCGCTTAAACGTGCTGCGCCTAAATTCCTTCAGGCATACTATAAACAAATGGAAAGGGGAAAAAAGTTCCTTTCATTTGTGGATTACCCTCACGTACATACAAACATACGTACGTACGTGCATATCTTTTTGCATACGCCCTTGGTACACGTATATTGCATTATGCTTCATTTTTTTTTTTCCCTTTATCTTTCAGTTCGCCCCAAAAGAGGGAAAAAATATATACGTACACAAATTTGCGATTGCAACTACGTATTTTTTTTTTTTTTTTTTTTTTTTTCTGAAGGTGGAAATCGTCATGTGCGCATAATACAGTTGTGTAGGAAAAGGGGACACTGTTTTTTTTTTTTTGCTTCGCTTCTGCTCCCTCTTTGTTTTCTCTTTTTGCTCCCCCTTTGTTTTCGCTCCTTCCCCCACTTTGTTTTTCTTCCCTTTTGTTGCTTTTATTTCCAAACCTTTGCTTTTGCGCTTTGCCTATCATTGCTCAAAGCAGCGGGGGGCATCCAAGAAAGGGAATACTCGACAAACCCGTACCATACGTATGCTGCACCTCTTGAGGAGCTCCATCGTAGGATCCGCATGTGAACACGTACTCGAGCGGATGATTCACATACAGAGGAAAAATAAAAAAATATAAAAAAATAAAAATAAAAAAAGGGAACGGAACCGACAGCTGCGGAACGCTAATTAACCAACACACAACCACAGGCAGGAATGCAGAAATGTCGAGAGAAAAAAAAAAAAAAAAAAAAAAAGGACCGATCGAAGCACATTGATAGGATTGTTTTATTTGCCCCTCCATATTTATAACGTCCACTTTGTAAAGGCAAACGGGGTGGCACAGCCGTGGGGTCACTTCCAGGCCCTCTGTCCCATCCTGTGCGTCATCCATCACGCAGTTCTCTTCAAGTAGACGAAATTCTTTTATTCATATCTACACATGCGGACATCCTCACGAACCTATGTGATGATGGTGTTTCCCTTGGGGGGTCCCCCTTAAACCATTCGCAGAAAAAATAACTCCCTTTCCAGTCGGCGGGCGAACCTGTGCAATGCAGAGGTGTCTCCTTCGCGCAACAGGTACAAGACAACTGCTCAGTGCGCGTAAAAAAAAGGAAAAGGAAAAAAAGGACATTCGAAAGAAACACAGGTGCCTGTGCAAAGGCAAATATGCATACACACTTACCGCGACTGCCCACATCCGCTGCTCGTCCATTTTTCACAAAAATCCAATTCCATCACCGGCCCAGTGACAACAAACTGGACTGTAGACACACCTAACTAAGTGCGCTCTTCTTCGCACCTTAAAAAAAATTTCGCATCTTTACTCCGTCTTAAATTTAAAGAAGGTCAAATAAAGTAGAACAAAATAAAACGAAATATAACGAAGTAGAACAAAATAAAGTAGAATAAAATATAATAGAATAAAATAGAACAAAATAAAGTAGAACAAAATAGAATAGAATAAAATAAAACAAAATAAAACGCGGGGGAAGGAGCTGTGGGGGTAGTCCACAACAGGTGCCTTAATTAAAACGCGCAAACCGCTAGCCATACGTGAAGGAGGGGGTAACACAAATGATACTGAGTGATTAATTATCAGCGGCAAAAAAATGAACCGTGAACGAGTAGAATGGTGCATAAATACTGTGGGGGAAGCAAAAGAAAAAAAAAATAAAATAGCACAAAATAACGCAAAAAAAAGTGAAGTGCAGTAAAGATCGTTTTTCCTTTTGTAGCTTTCGTTAATAAGTGGGTGCGAGGGCGCCATCTTGGGGGAAAAACATGTTAATTGTGAAGTGGGGCCAGTGGTTGCTTGTACCCGCGCACACCACGTAGCACTTCGCTACAGCGCTCACACCACGTAACACTTCTCAACAGCGCTCACACCGCTGGGGTGCTGCTGCGCACGTGGTATACCGCAATGCCCTCGCCCTGCGGATACACACAAGAGCAGAAGAAAAGTAATTCCTGAGGCACGTGAGCGGGGATCCATAAGTAAGACGTGGTCGAAAATTTTTTAAAATTCGGATCCTTGGGGAAGGCAGAGGATTCGGGGTAGTACTTCGCATTGGGAAAAATATTATTTATGTTCATCTTTACAAAACTAAAAGTATGCAAAGAAAAGGACACCGTGCTAAAGCAGTTGGAAGGCTCCAACCGAACGTCGTTATTTTGGAGGCTCTCCTCAGTGTAATTTATACAGTTAATCCCAACTATATCTCCCGGATCGGCTTCAATCTCACACACGAAGTGCTCATCATGTAACTGCGGACTAGTTAAGAATTGATGTTCCCCTTGATTATTACCAAAGTCACACCCCTTTATGTGTTCATCCTTCGAATCTGCACCAAGAACACTGTTCGACTTTTTAATTTTTATTCTTATATAAGGTGTTATTCCTTTGTATTCTTTCTTCGTGTCGCAGACGCATACAATACTCATGTCTTCCTCCAATTTCAGGGGCATAATGTAGATGCCCAAATTATACCTGTCGTACAGAATCTGGTTTTCTAGTATAATCCCAGGCAGGGTTGTATATATGGGCTCTTCATTATTGCTAATTATGAGTCGGTCCTTTATCCCCTTATATCTGAAGCAGTAGCTCGAATTGTACGTCTTCATGTCTTCCCCCTCATTATGTACAATCGGACACAAAAACTTGATGATTTTGTTCGGGTCGTAGTCCACCACACAGTGCTCCCTTGGGTAGTCATCCAAGTTACAGATGTAATAATTCCCTAATTCGATTTCTTTCAAATATAGCGCATATACTGGGGAATACACACACAGGCATATATATATACTAACCAACAAAGAGTAAAACACTTTTCTCATCTTGAAAAAAAAAATAGAAAAAAATATAAAAAAGGAAAAAAAATAATATAACAAAATGAAGCCGAGCATATTCGACACTACTGGAAGGCATGTGCTCATTTTTCCCATCGTCAGTTCTGCAACTTTCTCCACTCGTACCAAACACACCTCTTTTAACACCTTTTTTGTGTGCAAAAATTGGTTCTATATTTTTGGGGTGCTTCAAATGGGGGAAAACAAGTCGAACCAGTCGAACGGGTCAACAGGTCAACGGGTCAACAGGTCAACGGGTCAACAGGTCAACGGGTCAACGTGCCAACGGGTCAACAGGTCAACGGGTCAACGTGCCAACGGGTCAACAGGTCAACGGGTCAACGGGTCAACATGCCAACGGGTCAACGTTCCAACGTGGCAAGAGCTGTTGCTGGGGAAGACAAAAAAATGTATACCCCTGCGAGTGCCTATTTGAATGGGTCAAAAAGGTAACCTCGACGTACACAAATGTGCATGTTCAATGATGCATGTTAGCCTGCTTGACTATGCCGACATGTGGGGGCGGCAATCTGGAGACGCTGGCAACTATCACGTCGGCGAATGGGCTGATGCCGACTTGACTGATACCAACTGGGCTGATACCGACTGGGCTGATGCCGACTGGGCACTTGTTCATTTGTTCTCTCTCCCCTTTGCGCATGCACAGATTTACCCTTTTTCGCGTTCCGCGCAACCCTGCCGTGGAAGCGGAACGGTTAACCAAAAAGGCGCGCGGGAGAGAGCCACTCAAATTGGCAGTCGGAAAATCAGTTAAGTTAAGCCAACTTTTCTCACACATAAACTGGAGTAAATATTTGCGCATTTTGCACAGCTTATGCGATTTGCCCAAACAGTAAGCGCTACAAATTTTATAAAAGTACACACATTTAAGTCAAAATGGCGTATCCAGAAGTTTCAATTTTTCTCTCCTCAATTATATTTCCAAAGCAAACCATTTGCATGTTAAATGTTTCGTAAAACGGACATAATTTTACAAGGGCGCAATTTTTTTTTTTTTTTTTTTTTTAAAGCATGCAGCCATGCACATGTATAGATTTAATCTCAGTTGTGTAACTAGCTCAGAGTTTGCAGGTGCCTCACCATTTCAAGTTATGTCTTTCCATACACGATGCTTTTTTCTGATCATTCTTTACTCCTCTCTGTTGCGTGTTTTCTTCTTTTTATGTTTTATCTCCTTAAGGCAATACATTTTTCAAACGCGATGCGGAGTGAACATACGAAAATGATTCCTCACATTTTAGCAGTCAAATGATTGGAATATATTTTTTTTTGGGAATTTTTTTAACACATGCCCCATTACGGTCTCTATTAAAATTTTTTTTTTTTTTTCTCCCAGAATAATTCTCTTATTTTGCATTTTTTCGATTTTTATTTTTTTTTTTATTTGTGTCATTCCCATATTAGTAGCGCTTATGCTAAGCTTGTGCAAAATTATGAACGGTACATACATTTTTTTTTAAAAAAAAAAAAAAAAAAAAAAAAACTAGACCCGTTCATACATTTTATTAACATTTTTTCCCTTTGCAAATAAAAAATTTCCCATTTTGGCTAGTTCGTTAATAACTACGTTTAATCCTTCCCCGAACGGTATTCCTGTGTTGGCTTAATTTTTCCAGAAGGTTTCAATCAGGGGGTAAATTGGGAAACCCAAGACAAGTTCCCAAAAGGACACCCGAAAGCTCGCTTACAACATAGTCGAATGAGGATTGTTCGCACAGAGCTGCTTTGGTAGACCAAAAAAGAAGCATTCATTTTATTAAAAATTTAAATATGCACAGTTGAGGTAGTTATCACGTTGGTTTTTTTTTTTTTTCTTGTTTGCACAAGTTCGTTTTGCCCCCACAAAAAAGCAGCACGGTTACGTGTGAAGGTGGGGAGTGGATAAGCCCGCGAGTGGCACATCCCGCGTTGTGTACAGATGTGCTACCTGCGCGCCGGAAAGGCGGCACGGGTGTAAGGCACGAATGAAAGGCGCGAATGAAAGGCACGAGTGAAGAGCCAAATGCGCGCACAGCGGCGCGTTAAACTGTAAAACGCGTTAAAGCGAGGAATGGCGGAAAAAAGTAAAAAAAAGTGTATCAGAAGAGTGGCAAAATGGTGAGGCCAAACCGGCGGCAGCACCGCGCGCGGAGTGTACACGCACACACATATGTATATATATGTGCGTGCGCGGGAGGCGCCCCCTACAGGGACGAGTAACCCGCGCAGATGAGCGCCAAAAAGGAAAGTATCAACGAGTTGAAGGAGGAAAACTGGGAAGAAGAAGACAATCCAAAGAGGTTCTGCCAAAGGGTCCTCTTCTTCCGTCGTTGCGGGCCCCTACTGAATCCATCGCCCATGCCCATGTTATAAGCATCGTAATTGTGGTCGTTAAATAATCTGTTTCCAAAATTTTCGCGGCTAATGTTTTTATCACTACTATAGCTGTAGGCGTTGCTTTCGTTGGTCGATTCGCTTACACTCGATTGTTTTCCCTCGTTTTGGTAGGGACTCTGACTCTGTCCTTGATAGTCGCGTCTCCTACTGGGGTGACTTATCCCCGAGTTGTAATAAATGCTGTTTATATTATTATAATGGTTATGAATGTCTTCCGTCCTTTCGTTTTCTTGCTTCACATCTGTTTTGATTTCACTTTGGCTTTTCCCCTGGTTGGATTGTGCCCTCGCGTTTTTTCCATGTCCTGCCCATTCCTCATCTGAATTTTCTCCGACATTTCCCCTTTCGATAATTCGATCCATCCCACTGTTCGAGTCAAATAATAAATTATTTACAGTCTTCAAATAAATGAACATGGATCCCACATATTCCCCCCTTTTGCATGAGCAGCTGATTTTCCCTGTCATCTTCATGTCTTTGGGTAGGATCATATAAGACATGTAGGAATGCATTTTGGATAATTTCACATCTGCTGTTGAATCTGGAATGACTCTCGAGTTTGGGATCAAATTGTTAGTAGCCAAAGTGATATCATTTCCATAGTGAACACTATGGAAGCAGTTGTTTGGCACTAGCTCCAAGTTCTCATTATACGAATGGTTCCTCTCCTTCTTGTAACAATTAATTCCTATCACATCCCCTGGGTAAGCATGAATCACACAAGCAGAATTTTTATTCAAGTCAATGTTATTTGTTAAGTCTCTTCTTGACAATATATTATATCCAAAATCACAACCTTTTATTTTTTTTTTCGTTTTTTTAAACACCAATTTCATCACATGCTTAATTTCTTTATTACCTTCTCCGTAACATAAGCAACTCAGATCGATGTCTTTATTCGAATAGGGGGTACTAAAAAATAGGAAGTGCCCTTGCAAAGTGGAGTCGTTAGTACCAATTAAATTTGGAAACAATTCGTAGGTATCACTATCTGCGGAAAATTCACTGGGATCACTTAGATTTATGAAGGTCCTATGGGCACACGTTGCTGGGACAATACTTGACTTGTAATTAATGTATTCACCTGAGTTACATATAAATAAAAATGCCTTCCCGAACTCATTCTCCAGGACACACTCTTGGGCATCGTCTATCCTTATATCTATAGTACACACGTTCACGTATCCGATGCTGACCAAGTCGTTTATCTTCCTGCACACTGCTGTCCACTTCCCAAGGAAGCAGGCCGCTAACCAGCCCAGAAGAACCCTCCTCATCCTTTTGCCCGGTTCGAGGCCACTCAGCGAGACGCAGTCGGTAGGAAAGACTTCTGCGGCACGGCAAAGAATGGAAGCAAAAAAAGGAGCAAAAAAAGGAGCAAAAAAAGGAGCAATAAATGGAAGCAAAAAATGGGGCAAAAAACTGTTGCGCAGTAAATCGGGTAAGGAGAACAAGTCTGTCGTAAAAAAAAAAAGGGGGGGGTTATTTGACAAACGGATGCGCCAAGTTTGTCACAAAAGAGGACGACGTGGAGAACTGCTGAGCTCAGCCAAGTCTGTCACAAACGCGGAACCACGTGACAAACGGATAGGCCGAGTCTGCATGGTTCCTTCGTTAATTCTGCGGGTGACTCACAAAAACCAAGTCATCCAAATGTTGAAATCACGAGGGCAATCAACTTCGAAAAAAAAAAAAAAGTCCTTGTCTCGAAGTCAAAATGTCCACCACTCGTGTTTTCATTTCACAACGAAATAAAATCTGCGATCCAAAATGATTACAATGTGTGCGCATGCAGCGACTTTTGCACATCTGATGAAGGCATTGTTGTTGGCAAAACTTGAGAAACTCATCTCATAACGCAACTGACGTTTGGAGAGGGGAAAAGGAGAGCGCGCGCCGCGTCATGGGACGAAAAGCACATATAGAGTTTTTTTTTTTTTTTTTTTTTTTTTTCTCGAATTAAGTCTCTATACAATTGCTGTATGTTTTGGTTAATGATGAGAGGGTGCTGTCTTTTCTCACCACTGGGGGCCATTCTGTTGTTCATTCTCTTGCCCACTTTTTTGCCCACTTTTTTGCTCACTTTTTTGACCCCTTGCATGCAGCCAAACAAAATTCCGCCCTCCCCAAAAAAAAAGCAGAAATGAGAACGGCGAAAGGGAACAGCACCTGTTGCCCCCCTTTCGCAGGAAATTTAAATGAACATTTTTTTTTTTTTTTTTTATCCCATCCGCTGAATGGCCGTCCAGCATGAAGTTAAACGAATTAATCCCCTTTTTGCCCAACGGACAGGTACCTGCATGATGACTACATCATGCCTACATCATTCCACACTTCGTTTCCCCATTTCAGAGTGAGTGAAATACAAAAGAGATGGGGAAACCCGCCTGGTTGAGCATGGAGAAAGGGAAAGCCCTTCACTCTTTTTTCCCACACGGAGGAAAGGAAAGGAAAAACAAATTTATGCGTGCGAGGTGTGCAAGTCAGTCTGCTGGGAGAGGCAACTTGGCTTCTCTCTACCCCCACCTCCGCGCACTGCAATGTCGTGGAACAGTCATCGAAGACACCAACAACTGCACCGTTGGGAAGTTCAAATGGTTGAAAAATTGGGTAAGGAGAAAATACAAGTGAAGGCGAGCCTCCAAAAAAGGCAATGCACTTAAAGTGACGCCATAAAATGACAAATTTGAGAGGATATAAAGGGACGAAGTGGTTCATTCTCTGAGCGCTGCTCCAGGGATGGCGCGAACATGGCGGAGGGGCGAATGCGGATGCATACAGAAGTGCTTCGCGATGGGGTGTACTCGATTCGATTCGTCATTTCGCCGCGTCCTAACTTGGGCACTTCACCCCTTCTTAACTTCGGCGCTTCACCGCGTCTTAACTTCGGCACTTCACCGCGTCTTAACTTCGCCATTTCACCGCTGCGCCACTTCACCCGCTCGCCTAAAACAAACAGAGGAGCAACACGGCCAAGAGCCCAGTCACCACGGAAGAGGACCTGGCGTCGTTCTCGCCGTACCGCGGTGCCAAATTGTTTCTGTTCCCGCCGTCCTCCCCCTCGTTTCCATTTATTCTGTTCTTCCACCTGTTACTATATTCGGCATCATTTTCCTCCATGACGGGGTGCAGCTTATCCGTTTTTATAAAATTCAACGAGATGGTTCCTGTGTAGGAGATGTCCTCCACATTGTCTGTAATGGAGCAGCTGCAATGCACTTTTAGGGTCTCGTTTATTTGAGGGGGAACCACCAGGTAAGACAAAAATTTGGGCATCATAGGATCATGGACGTAGGTGGCTAGTCTGGGTATAACCTTAGCTCCATTAAATACTCCGGAAATTTGCACCTCTTTATTATTATCATTTAAAACTACGTGAAAGCAGAGGGCAGGATTAACAACGACGTTACTGTACCTGTTGTGAACTCTGCACCTAAGGGACACAACGTCATTCGCGTGCACATCTACACTGCACACATTTTTATACTTTACATTGACACTCTTTTCTAAGGAATTTTCATTTTGCTCTCCTTCCTCATCAGCATAGTAAAAATTACAACCCTTAACATTTATTTTCTCGTTTTTGGCTATTTGGAGGTTTAACATGTACGCCTTCTGCTTGGACCTGTCAATGCAATTACAAGAGAGGAACAACCCAGTAGTCATGGTATGAGGCACGTAGAAATAATGTGTATTGTCCCTAGCATTTGTGTGTATAATTAAATTTTCGACATACTCTTCAAATTTTTTTATTACATTTCCGTTGGAGGCATCAATTGATTTCATTTTACTAAAACATGTATTGTCGTTATTTACTTCACGTCCGTTCATGCGTACAACTCCTCCGTTATTATTTTGTTCTGAGTCCACCGGACAGTACACTTTTATTTCCTTCCCAAATTCAGCTGTTACGTTACATTCTTTGTTTTGGTTAAACTCGGACAAACACGCAATCACTTCCTTCAAGTTCTGAGTACATAAAACGTTTCTTTTCACTACCAGTAGGAAGGCCAAAATGGCAAGGAGGACTGTTACCCGTAGTGAACTAGCCATTTTTTTTCTGTTCTGCAGCTAGTCGGAGCGGCGAAAAAAAAAAAAAAAAAAAAAAAAAAAACTAAACTAGCTAAATTAGCTAAATCAGCTCTCCCCTTAGCGCATCTCTACTTTCACCAGAATGTTTCCGTTTCCTTCATGGAGACTTGTTGCAACCGGCAGATGCCTCTTCGAAGGGAAACACGCGTTCATAGCTGCGTATGTACGTGTGAACATTTCCTTTTTGTACATGCGCAAACAACGCAGAAGACACCACGGGAGGGGAGCAGCGGCTTGAACAGAAAAGAAAAAAAAAAAGAAAAATCACAGAAAATATGATAAAAAAAAAAGGTAACAAAATATAAGTGTGCATGAGAAAAGATGAGAAACCACGGGAACGCATCAAAAAACGCCCAAATGAAATTTCCTTTTAAACTTTTTACAATATGCCAAGAAGACGAAAAAACAACCTCTGAACTTTTCTGCATGCCTTTGGAAAAACTGCTCATTTTTTTTCCCCCCTGGGAGCCTTCTTGGAAGACAGAACTTTGAAGGAATACCTTCCAAACATAGTTGCGCATATGTATAAACGCACATGCAGATATTGAAAATGCATTCTGAGCATATTTTCATTTTTTTTTACTCAAACTGAAGGGGGGGAGAAAATTGCCGAATGGACCATCACGACAGACCTTTCCTATGTTGCCAATCGCTGCATCAAGCGTGTCACCAAGTGGCCCTTAGCAAAGTCCTTTTCTGCATGCACGCATGCATGCATGTGACAGGTGGAATTTTTAACCCTCCGTGTTTCGCACCTCTAAGCGATATGCTAATTTGGAACTATCCTGACAGGAAATTCCCCCTGGGGAGGGCCCGAACGGGTGAACCCCCTCCACAGTTAAGGGAAAAGGAACTCATTCTAAGGAGAACCCAAGGGGAGAAGAACCCCCTTAAGGGAACCCCCCAATTATGGCTAACTGCGTAGGGGAAAAAATCTCACAAATGGAATTTGCCTAAAGCAAAAAAGAGAATTATCTCATGGGGATGTAGTAGTAAATTTTCAAAACGATATTTCCAACGAGGAGAAGCTACACTCTTTTTCACTACCCGTTTGGTCGCTCCATCGGAGGAGGGTCACACTTTTCTACACCCATTTTCGCACTCTGTGCTTCCCACCGCAGAAAAGCTGAGAAAAAAGGAACATGCGTCTGCCTGTACATAGTACATACGTATGTCCAAAGAATTCTCAAAAATGCGTCACGCAAAAATTATTCCAACAGGAGCGGATTAAATTATACTTTTTCACCGTTATAATCGCATCATCACGATTATGAAACGGACTTTACGAAGATGCGCGGCATGCAGTTGTACACTTGGCCATTAAAGCGGAATACACACCTGAGCATACAATGCATACACATTTACATGAATTTTTTTTTTTTTTTTCGTGCGACGCGATGCATTCGCTTCTGCCAACTTGCTTCCTCCGTTCTTGTGGAGTGAAGCATTATATTGGGGACCACCTCCGAACATGCGCCATAGAAGGGTTGATATTAAAAAAAAAAAAAAAAAAAAAAAAACACCAAATAGAGAGATCCGTGTGTACTTCACCATCGTAGATTCAGTGTCCATCTGTGGAATGCTCATTTTGTAAAAGCGATCCGAAAGCACACATGCGCACTGGCACATCTTCACGTGGATGTTTTGCCTCCCCATGCGTGTGTCACAAATTTAGGAGGTGACTCGGGGGGTCGAGGCTCATTGCAACGCGTGACAACGCATTACAACGCATGACAGCTCATGACAACGCGTGACAACGCATGACAGCTCATGACAACGCATGCCATCTCCCCTGATCGGCCATACCAATTTTGAAGAAACAAATCGGAGGTCATAAATCAAATTAAATGAGCCTTCCACGATGTGGTGATATTTGCCAATTATCTTTTACTGCAATTCTTGCAAACGAAAATGCGCAAGGGAAGAATCCTAAAGAACGCATAGCACATCCTCCGCGTGGCAAGCCTAGATAAAACGAAAGTGACGCATCCATGTAATCATCCACCTTTGCAATCGCGGGTCACATCAGAACTATGCTAACTGTTTTTTTTTTTTTTTTTTTTTCTCCTGGGTGCTCTGCACACATCATCGAAATTTTTGCACATCAATAAAAACGCCTCCTTTGGGGCACTCGAAAGGAGGCACATAACTTTGTGGAATTCTACAAGTATCGAACAGCCCAAAGGGGGTGTTCCAACATAGGGGCATACGCGCGGGGACTTTTTTCGCGCTGCTTTCTCTTGGTCGCATTATGAAGCGCCCACATTTTGACGTTCGTGTTGCGTATTCCTTTTGGCATCTTCCGCTTGGCCGCTATGCCGCGGCATCGTTCTGTTTTAGCTTCGTGGTGTGGTACACGAGGGGGTGAAAATCGAAAACCACAAGGGGGGGCCTCAACGCGCGGTGTGTGCACACGAGGTTAATATATATGTTTATTTGTTTGTTTTTGTTTGTATTTTTTTTTTTTTTTTTCGCCTGAACGTGCAGGCATTCTTCCGCTCAGCAAGATCGATCTGTATCTCCGCGCGCAGTTGTTCTGCTTCCTGTTGTGCCACGTCGCGTTGTTTTACGACATGAATCGTTTTGCTTCATTTTGCTACGCTTCTCTGCGTTCGCCTATCTTCGCGTCGTTCTCTTTTCGTTTCTTTTCTACCTCCTTTGCTTCTCTTTTTCGCGTCCTCTATCCAACAGGCTCACGCGAGAAGCGCATTTCCCTCCGCGATTTATTCCAATACGCGTACACACCCGCACGCCTCGTATGATCGCCTGAGCAAATAGAAAAATGTGGAATTTGAAAGAATAAAAGAAAAGAAAAAAAATAAAAAACAAAACAAAATAAAATAAAACAAAATAAAATAAAACAAAATAAAACAAAATAAAACAAAACAAAGCAAAACATGAAATGAAAATAAAATAAAATAAAACGAGATTAAAAAAGAAATCTTTTCTCATGTAAAATTATTTCACGCACATGTTTCACTTAATTTTTTCTTTACAACCTTTTTTTGCGATTGCCCTGTTCAGTTACCCCTTTTACGCATCTTTTTTCATTTTCTGTAAGTTAAGCTTCCCACAGGAAAAAGAACCACGCAACTGATTTTTAAATCACCCATTTCTCGTATTGCCAATCACGCCTACATGTGCTGTTAAAATGAAAACTACCCGATGGCGTGGCTACATGTTGTTGTTTAACCGATGAACAGGTGAACGGTGAACGAGTGTGTGCATAGAAAATTATTTTTGGCTTTTTTGGGGGTGGGTAGTGGTTCCTTCTCGCTCCGAGCAAGAGTAATTCCTTCCCTTTTTTTTTTTTTTTTTTTTTCCCTTTCTTTTTCTTTTCCCCCATCACGCTCGCGGCACAATTTTACCCTTGTGTATGTATGTATGCCGCCTGCACATGCGTACGTGTGTATCTTCACCTGTGCCCATTTACATGTATACCTTCGTGCACACCCACCTACACGTATGCATTTTTTTTTTTTTTAACTTTTCTCGCCACCTACGCCGGACAACACTCACCTTTGAGAGGAAATTCGCGAGACGCAATTCTCCTCATTTCTTCTACATATTTTTTTTTTTTTTTTAATGTACCCTTTTTATTGGATATGCCTATCCATTTTGCATCCTTCACGAAAATGCAGCCACATGTTTTAGTGGCCTCCTCAATATTCACCACACAGAGCGTTCCGTATATGCGCCAAACAAATGTGGGTGCACGTTACATATGCATGTAACGCTTATATGTACCCGTTTGGAAAAAAAAAAAAAAAAAAAATGATGACGATGATATTTTTCCTTTTGACTGTCATGCCACTGTGACCTTCTACACACAGCTAAAACGGCCCCAAACTGAGTGGTACATTTGAATTGGCTTCATGTAAAGCAAAAAATTTGTTACTATCTGCGAACATTTTTTTTTTTTTGGAGAAGCGAAAATATAGGGGGTGGGGCATAACACACGGTGCCACCGATAAACACTTGCGAGCATGCACGCGCGAAATCAGGTCACCCCACTACTTGCATGTGTCAAAGTATCTTCTCATTTCGCACTTAGGGAAAAAAAAAAAAATTCTCTACATGCGGGAGCTGGTCCCCTCCCCCCCCCGTTCTACGCAAATACTTATGCATGCGCATATATTTACATATGTATGCACACCTTTGTCTGCCATCCCAACCCGTTCGTTTATCATGTCCATGTCTGCGTCTATTCGTGTGCCCGTTATCCCACCTGCACGAACGTCTGTCAATGTTCCTACGTGTGTTGTGCCACTCACAAACGAACGCACGTCAGCGCCAAATCAATCCAGGGGTAAGTTTATAAGTGGCCATCCCACCCTTGTCGCTGCCCCTCCATTTCACTTGTCAAACCGTATTATCGACACTTTGTGAATGATATCCCAACTTAGTTTGGCACCCCCGTTCACTCTCATGTCATTGCTATAATTATTTTTTATTTTCACTTTAGCATTACCATTGTTATTTTATTTTATTTTATTTTATTTTCAACCTTTCGCGCCATGTTTTAAATGAATTAATTGCACAACGTGTCGCAGACCTTTGCGAAGTGTCTCCCCTCCTTCCAGTGCCTACACGCATATGCATGTGGTGGGTATTTTCCACACGAGCGAGTTTGTTCTTTCAAGCTACAAAGAAGCAACCGCGGTTAGCTCATTCAGTTGTATACCACAACCCCCCCGTACTTTGACTGCACCTTTTACCGTTAGCCTTCCCCCCCCAGCCGTAGAGGCTAAGGATAACTTCATGAATACCTACATATGTTCATTTGCTTATGCCCCCATTGTGTACACATAAACATACGGTCAAGTGAATCCCCTGTTAGTAAATTGCGCCTATATGTGTATGTAGACTTATGCGCACAAATATTTGCCTTTTTTTTTTTTTTTTTTTTTTTTTTCCCGTCGTCTCCCTTTTTAAGTGCGTCCACCCCGGTTTGCACCACACGCCTATATTTTAATTTATTACCTGACTGAAGTAGCTATATATATATGTATATTTTTTTCCTTCTTGCAACTCAGGAGCGTCTCGAAGGACGCTCTTGAAGAAATTCGCGAGAGTCCCCGTCCCGCACGTCCGTTTGTTTAATAGTTTGTTTGTCACCCACATGTGTGCACCCCCTCCCCTGGGTGAGAATAGCCGGACTAATCGATAACCACCTTCTCATTATGTAGAGCAAATAAAAAGAGGGAGACTTTTCCCGCAGTCCAGTTCTTTCCCCCATTCATATGTATACCACATGGAGTAACCCACGTCGCATCGCACTTGCACACACGTAGGTGCCGAGACGCACCAAGTGATGACTTACCCCTACATACGTTGTACATATATATACCATGAACATGGTGTAAACCTTTTTCCCGTACACTGCGTCCCCATTAATGCAGTGCATTTTAAAAAAAAAAAAAAAACGGGACTGAACAAAACCGGTTACTTCTCACCCCCATTGTGTACCTTTTTAATGCTTCAGATTTTTACCGCTGATGAATGTGTAACTCTAACCCTCCATGTACAGTTCAAACTCGTAACTGAAGTCATTTTTCGTCCCATTTTTTGTCCCACTTTTCGTCCTCTGCGCACATGCCGCTCTGAAGCTGCATATTGTACCATCGATGGTTCCCCTTTTGGCTGCCAACTTCTTCGTACTAGCTTGAACTGTGCATATAATATATTATAAAAAAAGATACGTTTTCCTTTGCGTGTCTTCCTCCCCTAAGTGGGACTACCTTGCGCAATTAAGGAACACCTAAACGTGATGCAATAACCTCCGCGCCTTCCAACCCTGGAATCCCTACTCCGTACTCCCCAACTGGCATTTTCTTTACACTTTTCCCGCCGTACATTCGTATTGTCGCATACAAACCTGCGCGTAATTCCATTTGTACATACCACCTCGTGTGCCCCTTTACACATTCATCATCACGTTAAAGTAGCTACAAGGCGTAGCGTCGCTATGTATTTTATGCCCGTGTTACACAACAGTTACAATATTTTTCTTGAGAACGAGTGTGCCTCGACTATCACACCTATAAGTGCAGTGCATGCACTGAATGTATGCATCACTGGGGATTTCCACTCGCCCCTTTTTGCACATAAGTTGAGAGCAAGACAGTAACTGTTCTAAAGAGATTTAACCCTTCTCCGTTGGACAACTCTTCGAACGTTACATATTTTATTTGGAAAAAAAAAAAAAAAAAAAAAAAAAAATTACAAAAAGGTACACCACTCGTGTGTGCATTATCTTGAGTCACCACCGCGCCACACAACACCGAGTCGTTTTTTATTAAAAAAATTTCAAGTGCAAGTGGAAGTGATGCTTTAAAATATTCCATTGTTGTCCTTTTTTTTTTTTTTTTTTTATTTTAAAACCTCCGCGTGATTTCCTCGATGGACTGAGTGGTCATCCATTTTAATTGCTCAGCTCATAGGTACCACGTGGGGGTAGATTGTCTTTCGTTTCCTTTTAACGGAGCCAGGAAGAGAAAGGCGAGAAAAAAAAAAAAAAACTTGTGCACATGACTAGGCATGTCCGTGTGAAGAAAAAGGGGATTCAACAGAGGCACACACATTTATGTGTATGTGTAGATATCAAAATTTTATCTGTGTATATCTCCACATGTATAGTTACCCCTCCGTGAAAATCGATCTTTTGTACCATCGAATTAAGCCAAACGACCTTCCAGTTATTGTCCCTCCCCCTGCTCCGCTCTACTTGATATTTATTTGAGTACACTACTCTGTCTTTTATAATACCCTGTTCGTGAGTGCTTCTATGGGTGAGCACACCTAAGACTGGATAAGTTCATTTACTGTAATTGTTACACAAATATAACCCCATCTGCGCACTCGCAAGGATTTTTTTTTTTTTTTTTTTTTTCTTATATTACTACCTTTACGCGTTTCATGTGGATGTATATTAATCGGAGAACATCATCACATATATGCGTAAAGGCTCATGTTTGCTTCTGCTCCTGCGCCTGTGCATACACTTTTCTGCCTCTCCCATTTGTTACATCAAAACAACTGCTTTGCAGACAAGCAGCTGCTAACAAGTATATCCTACCTCATACAGCCGTCGTGTAATTTTTTAATTTTTTGGAGCCGCCTCGCTTTCTTACACCTGCAAGAATACATCTATAACACAACAGAACGTGAGGTAAGCTGTTCAAGGAATCCACGTTGTCCGTTTGATTTCATATGAGCATTTTTTTACGCTGCTTGTTTGGGAAGAAGGGACTCTCCAACCGGTGGATGAACAACCTCTCCTGAGGTGGTGCCCAACTGGAAGGTGAGTCTCTCCCTTTTGGATTCGTCCCACTGCTTCACCACCATTCTCTCTTTTGTGAGAAATTTATATAAAATGTATGCATGACTTCCTTCAAATCGAAAATGACCACTTGGGATAAGCGAACCCTGGAGTGATCAACACAAGACAGAGAGCACTTCAAGAAGGCAAAGCAACGTTGCCCAGAGAGCACTCCAAGAAGGCACAGCAACGTTGCCCAGAGAGAACTTCAAGAAGGCACAGTAACGTTGCCTACCATTTGGAGGAAGCCTACCGATCTATTCGAGCATACTTATTTGTATAAACATATACCTACAATACTACATGTTTGTATATTCCCGTTAGAGCAAATACGTGTTGACGCATCGCGCTCACACGAACCTCCCCTCCCCCATCTCCCTTTCCGCACCGGTACAGGCATGTACTGATAGTGCCCTCCACATGGGCACAAATAGCCACGATTCATTTTGCCTTAAAATTTGTGTGAGCATACAAAATGGAAAAGAGTGTGCAGGATTTTTTAAACGCAAAGGGGAATGTTACCCAAAATGGGGTTCCCAGCATGGGGATAAGTATATCCCAAAGTGGGATCCCAAACATGGGGCTGAGTATATCCCAAAATGGGATCCCAGACATTGTGCTAAGTAGTTCCCAAAAGGGGGTTCCCAACATGGGGCTAAGCATATCCCCCAATGCTGCGCCAAGCATCACACAGGAACAATATAACATGATCATGTGCAGCATCAAAAGGAAAAACAAAAATGAACAAGAACAAAATCCACAACAGATGGAGACCCAACAGAAGGTAGAAAATTATTACCCACTGGACGAAGAACATCACATGTACAACCACATAGGAATGAATTACGTAGCGAATAAAATGGTAAGGTGCATAGATGTCCCGGAGAATACACCTTTTCCCCTATATGTGCAGACTGACCCAAAGAGAACCCAACTACATGCAGCGCAAAATAATGTGATGCATCACATGCAGGAATTACTTCCACACACTCCCCTCCAAACGGATATAAAAACGAAACAGTTAAATAAAAAAAGTGACCACTGCTACTGCAGTGTTGGAGATGATATGGGGGGAAACTCTCGATCGGATCAGGACAACCATTTAATGAGGCATGCAAAGAACAAAGTTGAGTTCATCTCGCTTCATGCAGATGTGCCAGGAATGAAGAAGAATCCACAAATGGGAGATGGACAAAGTTGCTTCGGTGAAAGTAGCACCAATTACAGCGCGCCTCAACTTCAAGATTTTCACAGTACCCTTAAAGTGAGCCATTGTAGTAACCAAATGGGAAGAGGTGCAAAGGAGGAGGTGCGTTGTGGGGGGGTAAATGGAGACTTCCTGCCATCTCTCCGCTCCTTTATCGTCGACGGAGCGCCTAAGATTGACCACGTGCTGAGTCACCAGCAGGGGGGAAGCGGCATAGGAAGCGGTGTGGGAAGCGGTGTAGGAAGCGGCATAGGAAGCGGTGTGGGAAGCGGCATAGGAAGCGGTGTAAGCACAGATCCGCGTAAAGATATAGAGCACACCTTTTGCGCAGATCCTCGCGGAGAGGGAGCAATGACAAACGGCGTTGGAGGTAACCCACCCAGCAGACTATTCAATCACCCAAGGAACAACGCAAACGATTATGACACCTCACACTGGGAAATAAATTTACTAAATGAAATAAAACAAGAGGTTCTAAACGAGGGGACGATGCGCACAGGTGAACTTACAAGCAACAGACAGTTGGACCCTACACAGGGGCACTACAAAAATAGGGAACTTCTCCTAGATATACAAAATGTTTGTAATTTAAATAGTGAAGAAACTCCCATGTACAGATGCGACTTTCGAGTGAGTAACCAGCCGAGGAACGAAGATGGGCATCAGAACCATAACCATAAGAATGTGTTTCCTGTTCAAGGGGGAAATATCTTTGGCAGATATTCTAACTACAGCCGGGTTAGGAGCGAACATGTCCCTGTCTACGGTGATGCAGTTGAAGGGGCCAGCCAAATGGGGCGAACAAGAACACACCAGGGGAATCTCGCAAATCAGCTAGCAACCGGAGCAAATCAGCTAGCAACCGGCGCAAATCAGCTAGCAACCGGCGCAAATCAGCTAGCGACCGGCGCAAATCAGCTAGCAACCGGCGCAAATCAGCTAGCAACCGGCGCAAATCAACTACCATCCGGAGCAAATCAACTACGTACCCGCGTAAACCACCAACCAATCAGCCAGGAGAGCAACCACCAAAGTTGCGAACTAATGCCTCATTTGAACAACCCAGAAAAACAAATTAATCTGCAGAATGCTATGAGCCTATTAGACGACTACATAAGCAAAGCGAAATTAAACAAGATGCTGCTCTCCAGCAGGGAAAGCTCCTCAACAGGAATGAACGTCTCAACTGGGAGGAATGCCCCAGCAGGAATGAACGGCTCAACTGGGAGGAATGCCCCCACAGGAATGAACATCTCAACTGAGAGGAATACCCCCACAGGAACAATTCAAGACGAACATAACCAGAGCTATGTGAACCCTAATTGGACCGAACAACCATTTGTGCACGACATGAGAGAAGGGAACAAATCGAATCACCTCAACCGAGTAGAGATGGAAAAGGTAGAAAGAAATCTCCACAGTGATGACTGCCCATTGACGGATAAGGGGTCAAATCTACCACAACACATATTGGTCAGTTTGGGTACTGCTAAATACAGAGATATGCACAACCGTATAGACGAATCGAAAGGAGAGAAATGCATAGGAGGCTTAAATGTGAATACTCTACGGGTAGGAAATTGCGCTAGTCATGTAGTTAGCGGAGGGGGTACTTATGGTAACAAATTTGAAGTTTACACTAACGCGAATGGAACCACGAAGGGGAATAGCTTAGCACAGGGAAGTTGTACAGTAACTGCAAACACAAAATTGAAGCCCTACTGCAGTGAGGACCACCTAGTAAACAACATAGATCTGAGAAAGGATAAACAAAATAGCTCAATCGTAAGCACACTTGATGATAAGTCCAAATGGCTAATCAGCCTGTACAGAAGAAGGAACAATTTTAACGTAGGAAACTCCCTCACGGTTAATGAACACGTAATGAATACAAGTAGACTCTGTAATCCGAACGACAAAACGAAGCTGCTGGTTGGTGGAAGAGTCCAAGGGGGTGGTATCTCTTGTAGCCATTCGGAAGACGGAGGGGGGATGCTTCTAGACGAGTTTAACAAAATTGGGACCTTCTCCCCTGAGGGGTACTTCCTTGACAGTACGCAGAAGAGGAGGGCTAGCTCCCACCTCGCGAGGGACGGAAACAACTACGCCCCCATGGCAATTCCACACCATGCCGCCTCTAACCCAGCCAGTTTTCTCAGTTCTGCAAATAAATGCAAAGAAGGAATAGCACCCCTATCCCTGATGCTACACCAAGATAGACAGCACAGTATATGCCCTACTGTGCAACCAAACCAGGGTGAAGAACATCACACCAGGCATACTTCCATCGGTCCTCCTCACCACCACAACTACAACCACTGCAATGGAAATCAGGGTCTGGATATTTTGACGAACAATTTTGAAAGCTACTCAATTGGAGGAATAGGGAAAAAGTCCCTTTCGTTTGATGCCCCGACGTGCAATACGGATGACTCCAAAGAGGTAAAACTTCTGAACCCAGTTAAGAAAATCATACAACCAATGACAGAGTTCCAGTTTGACCACCAAGGGGGGGCATGTAACGGGACAATTTGGGGAGAGCTCCTGGGCCTTGGAAGAAGTGCAGTGGGTGTAGCAGTGGACTGCCCAGTTGGGAATATCACGGGGGGAGATGCCCACGCAAGTGAAGGAAGAAACGACAACCATTACGATGACTGCTATGTTGAGGGGTACACCGGTGGCCACCCCGAACGGTACACCGGTGGATACCCAGAACGGTACACCAGTGGATACCCAGAACGCTACCCGGAACGCTACTCCGACACACGGAGCACAACCGCGGGGGACATCACCCCAGGCAGCAAGCTGGGAATCATAATCCAAAACATACGCTACTACAGCAACAAGGTATTCAACGATGTATTCATGAATAACGATGCCCTTAAAAAAAAAAAACTCAGCGAACTGAATCTATATTTAACCAAATTAAGAGTAAAAAACTACCAGGAGTTTTTTTTAATTTAAATAAATTTTACGAAATGTTTCTGCTTCTACTGAATTCAAATTATGTACATAAATTTAACTCCTCCATTTTGTATAGCATTTGTGTAGTTGCAAAGAACCTCCTTGTTTTACTCCACCTAGGTGTGTACATTCTTCACGTTATCAAAACGTGTCTGTACTGTGTCGTGAAATTAATTTTAATCAAGCCCATTTCGATTACAGACAAGGCTTGGTTCTTCCTCCTTAATTTGTATAAGTCCCTTTTTGAGAAGTTATACCAGTACTTTAAGAGCGACCTGTTCGTTGGTGAGTGCAAAGGGGAGCACCGCGATTTGCATTCCTACGACGAAAATTCCTTAGCAATCCTCCTGCCTTTCATAAATGCCTTCAACGATACTATCTTGGAATATGCCAAAATCAGAATCATATCGAGGAACAAAAAGAAGGAGGAACTCATTGCCTTCCCCCTATACGAGTCGCTCAAGCCGTTTTTCTTTGTCAACACGAATTACCCAGATGAGGCGGACGGACTAGCGGAGAGAACGGCTGCTGACGGAACGGCGGCTGACAGGACGGCGGCTGACAGAACCGCGGCGGACGGAGTGGAGCTGGAAGATGTGCCCTTGGGGGAAGCTCGGGAAGGGCCGGGGGACACCACACACAGAAGACAGGTTGGAGATGGAAAGGGACAGGCTACAAATGCGGCGCGTAGAGAACGTCCGGAAAATACGGAGAATATGGAGAATACGGAAGATGCGGGAAATTTGGAGGAGGCCAACCAAGCGGCTAGCGAATCGATTGGTGAAGCGGCTTGCGAAGCGATTGGCGAAGCGACTGACGAAGCGAATGAACAGATCGCCTCGATGAAGACCGCCTCACAGAAGACCGCCTCGCTGAAGAAGAAGTCCATCCCGAGCGCACCCTTTGCCAATAAGAAAAACAGCGAAGACACCCCCGTTGAGAAGCACACCTATGAATACGCCAAAAGTGCAACCCAGCTTGGACCCATAAACCAAACGAGGGAAGTGGACGCCCAGAAGGGGGACTACCACTGCTCTGAGCAGCAAGGCGGGAAAGCAAACTCCCCGGTCAAATGTTACTCCAAAAAAAAACCAGAAGACGAGGAGTTAGCTGTATCGATACGAAATAATATCCTCTGTTGTGTACATGCCCTAATAAAAATGTTTTCACATATCTATATAAACAACTGGGACAAAATACTCTACTACTACAATGAGAACAGAAAAAAATGGATCCCCATATTTTTGACCCTCACGATGAATGACCAGAATCAGAAGATCCGAACGAATTCGATTTTGTGCCTCAAGTACCTCTTCGACTGCAAACAACTCAAGTACTGGTTTTTGCTGAAGGAGGGGAGTTACGGCGGCCCCCCGCTTGGCAGCCATGCTAGCGGTCATGTTAGCAACCACGTCAGCAACCACGCCAGCAACCACGCCAGCAACCACGCCAGCAACCACGTCAGCAGCCACCTTAGCGATCATGTTACTAGCCAAGTTGGCTTCCCCCCGAGCTATCCCACCGGAGGAACGAGCTCACACGAAGCGACCTCCTCCGCGGAATGCCCACATCACCAGAGGAATAACCTCACGAAGGAAATTCCAAACGGAAGTCAAACCAAAAAAATGATAGAAGTGAGCAGGCAGAATCAAAACGTGCCACGAAAGGGAGACAACTACCTCACTCCCAGTAACACCCCTTTTGGAAAAAACTCCTACAGTGTAGGTTATACCGACCCGACTTTCCCAGACAAACAGACAGAGCAAAATATCCACATGGGAAAATCACACCAATCAGTTTTTCTCTTTAACGATATAAACCACAGTGTCATGAGAGAAGCAGAAATTGGAACAAATGATCGATCACGTTTGGGAAGCTTCGAAGGGGATAATCAAATGCAGACCTATGGAGAAGTGAGAGGAGATAACCCTATTGGTAGGAACTCCAACTGTGGAATTCCGAATCCCAGGAGAGAATACCGTTATGAAAGCTACACAAAGGAAGAGCCTAATGAGAAAGGAAACTACTGTAGTGCAAAAAAAGCAGCCACTGAACAAAATATTGTCAAGCTACTCACAAAATTTACAAAACTTATTGCCAAAACATACATGATAGAAACGGAAAATAATTTCTACACCCCTACGGACAGAGTAAACATTTGCAGATTCTTTTTGAGAGTTTTTCAATCGATATTAATACCAAAGTATAAAAATTTATTGGGAAAAATTTTGAAGTTTTTTTTTTTCTACTTATTAAAATACCTCATATATTTTAACCATGGTGATGCATTTCATTTCTGTATTAAGAAATTACTCCAGAAGGATGGTACCTCCAAAAAGAATCGGCAATCAGAAAGAAACAACCCTTTTGGTTATTCCCTCCTTCCATACATCGCAGAGTTTGCAGAGAGGGAAAGGGCGGCAACTCATTTTAGCAGTACCAACGTGGTGTGCAACCAGACAAGCAGTAATGTGCACCTGAGCCGACATAGAAACGAAATGCTCCGCATGAAGCAACTGAGTGATAATGATTTATACCCAAATGACTACCTCGACGAGGATGAGCGCGTGTTTAGCTCGCTTAGTAATTACCTCAACAGATTTAGGGACACGGAGGAGCACGAAGAGAGCGACGAGCAAGGGGGGGAGCAGCCATCCGATCAGAAGAGAGATGGCGAAAGGTCGCATGGTCAGACAAGGGACCGATCGGGGGGCTCCTTTCCAAAAGGAGACAAAGGGGACGATCCAAGCTGCACAGGCAAAAAAGGCCTCCCCATCCAGCGTCATCGTATGACCCACCCAAGTGTAGCCGATCAAGGGGAAAGTGCCACCGAAGGGGACCTGGACAAAAAACCTAAACGAAAAAGTAAAGGAGATATGAAAAAAGGAAAAGAAGAAAAAAAACACACAGAGGGTAATAAGGAGGACGAAGATGAAGCCACCCCAAATGATAGCAACAAAGACATCACAGGGGATGGCAAAAGCGCGGAGAGTGTATTTGAACAAGCGGAGGAATTACCCCCCTCGCACGTGCACTCCAACGACATGGATCAAAATGGAGCCTGTGGAAAGCCCCCCGACGAGAGGACAGACATCACTCCGGGATCAGATGCACTTCAACTGAAAAATCCCAAAAAGAGAAAAAAGAAAAAAAAAAACGAAGAAAGGAAGGATGAGGGGGAAGATGCAGAGGACTCACAAGAAGAACAATCCACGATAAGGAGCGTATGTTCATGCAAACATGCAAACATAATCGATGCTACAAAAAACATAAAGAAGGGTAGCAAAAAGAGAAACGACAACGATTTATCATACCTGTACAAACACATAGACAAAATAAATAAAAAACTTCTATCGAGGGAAGATTACGATTTGCTAATAAGCATCCTCTACTGCAATGAGTATTCCAGGGGATCCAAATATATAACCATGATAACGGTTATTATTAACATTTTTTCGGTCCTGCTGTGCAACTATAATGATGAGATCTTCCGCTTCCTCTGCACGAACATATACGGAGTGAATATAAATGGAAGCCTAAATGATCACAACATTTACTGCCACCACGCTTTGCATAATCAGCTGTATGACATCTCCTTTGCTCAGTTAATCTACTTCATGTTGATATTTTTGTATAAGATTTTTTATCAGCCCTGCGCAGATGGCATAGATAATTGGATGGAAAACGGGAACGATCTGGTGGGGGACAAGGGAAGGAGAGAGCCTATAGCGAGGGGGGAACCCAACCCAGGCGAAGAACCAGGCGAAGAACCAGGCGAAGAACCAGAAGAATGCCAAGAAAGGTGTCAAAAAGAAGGACACATCAATTTGGACAACAATAACAGCGATCAGGACTACTCCCTTAGAGGGCACCTCAACAAAGCGGATCGCTCAAACACGAACCTGAGATCCTACCGTTACGAAAAAAAGTATGTGAACAATTCGTACAAGGACCTCTACGACAATTACATCATTTCCTACATGCAACAGGAAAGTAACGAGATGAACCACCTGAATAATCTCCCGAACAAAAACAATTTAGTACCAAATTTAATGCCAAACTTAGTCCCCAATTTAGTGCCAAACTTAGTCCCCAATTTAGTACCAAATTTAATCCCATATGATCTTCAAATATTTAAAAATATTTTCTTAGTCTTTCATAAGACATTAAAAAATTATTTATTTTGCTACATGCATTGTTGGAATGACGTAAAAACTTTGCTCGAATATTTTTTGCAATCAGAAAATGTGCATATAAAAATTATTTCCATTAAGATAGTGATAGATATTTTTAGCTTTATCAACTCATACTATGAGGTTAACTGCAGTGAGTACGAACTGCCGATTTACAGACATAAGGATGAATGTAAGAATGATAACATATTTAATAACACTGAGTCGAAGGAGAGGGAGTGGGACAACTGCAGGGGGGGACACACGCTGCGTTCCCAGTTGGATGGAGGAGAAGAAGAATTACCCCCGTGCGATGAACTGTGTAGGAAGAAGCGACCCGACAGGGGTATGTTTAAAACTGGTTTCAGACATGGTGTGCAGAGATCACCCTATGGAAGTGTGCACAGCCGCTTCTCGAGTGCGGAGGGAGTCAGACATGTAAGCCCCCACTGGAGTGACTCCAAGGGGGGGGAGGCTCCTTTGGCGAGGGACACCTCAATTAGGGACACCTCAATTAGGGCCACCTCAATCGGGAACAACTCAATTAGGGCCACCTCAATCGGGAACACCTCAATTAGGGACACCCCCTCAAGGCGCACTTCCAACCGCTTGGTCAGCCCCCCGAAGGAAGCATCGACTGGAAGCGATTCCAAACATGCGGAAGATCACATGCAAAAAAGGGTCTCCCCCGAGCGAAGCACAAACGGTACGCTCGACCAGCACCACAGCGAAGCAACCGAAATGAGCAAGCAGAAACAATTCGTGCAGCTCGTCGAAAGCGACATGATCGACCTCTTCCGAAAGTACATTCTGATCCACATCCACAACATAAATAAAATACACAATGATATCACAAACAGAAGAAGCAAACTCAAGCATATTTTTCTAAACACAATCATCTGCATCTCTCATTTAAGTTATACAGGATTTAAAATCCTAACAGTTGAAGACATCCAACGATTGACAAAGCTTGTCTCCTCCTGTGTCCATAGCATTAAATGTAATATCATTACCGCCCTTAGCAAATATATTATCAAATACATTTTTACCTTTAATAAAAAATTTATTCAGAATTATGAAAAGAGGATAAACTTGCTCCATATAAATTCAACCAATGTGTACTATAATAATATCCTCACCACGGCAGCGGGCTTGTCTGGGGTGTTTGTCCCAGGGGGGGGAGGCGCCACAGGTCAGAGCGGCATCAGTTACGCCTCGAAAAGGGGTCCTCAAAAAAGTGCTTCTCAAAATAGTGGCTCTCAAAAAAGTGCTTCTCAAAAAAGTGGCCCTCAAAAAAGTGCCTCTCTAAAAAGTGCTTCTCAAAATAGTGGCTCTCCAAAAAACGACCTGCAAAAGAACCTCAAATGCAACGGCCACTGCGAAGCGAACCCTCCAAATGTATCTCCCCGCAACAGCTCACACACATCTGAGCTAAAGCATAAAACGAAGATGTGTACAAGTATAACCACACGTGGTGTCACCTCCCCACAGATAAACGACACATCTGCAAACATTTTCATACATTCGACCCCCACGGACATGAGTTCCGAACGAGTGAATGGAAGGTGGAAGGTATGTCCTGTTCTTATCGAAGAAGAAGCAAAGATTAGGAAAGATGACTCCCCTGGTAATGCCTCTCCGAATGACGAGAATTACACCCACGAAGGATGGAATGATAAAAAAGATTTGCTTGAAGATGTAGAGAGGGTCCCCACCCGTTCAACCATGTACAACTCGGAGCAAGCCCCCAACCACAGCAGCAGTGGTAGAAGTAGTAATAGCAACACGGAAAGGATGACACGTGAATTGAGTCTACTGGGTACACACTCAGGGTGTATAATGCTAATGGAAAACTCGAAAGAGCCCAATCCATATGAACACTCATCGGATGTGACTCCCTACTCAAGGGACACCACCATTTCTGCAAAGATAGGTGTGTTAAACGCAGTTGCACAGAAGGAACAAAAAACACTACCGCAGCAGCAGCAGCAGAAGAAGAAGCAAGGGAAAGAGAACCACGTACGCTGCATCAGTATAGCTGACTCAACATGTAAATGCTCGCGTGGAAATCCCATGCTGGAAGAACAAACAGCCAGAATGATCAACCCAAGGGGGAGCAACGCAGACGAAATGGCCAAAAAAAATTCGGACAAACTTACTTGCACTCAAAAAGAAGACGACGACAAGGATATGGGTAAGGATAAAGATATGGAGCGGTTCCCACCCAGCTGCTTAACCAAAATGGCGACGAATACGAGAAATGTCAATAAAGAAAAAATGAGCGAATTGTGTGGATTGCTGAAGAGGCAAAACGGAAGCGAGGATCCCGAGTGGGAGGGATTGAAGAAACATGAGGACTGTCAAAGCGAGATGAACAGCCAGGTGAAGGAGATTAACACACAGCGTAACAACAAAGAGGTTTTACTTCCAACCAGTTGTGAAATTAGCGAGTCGAAAAAAAACATCGAAAATGTCACTGCGCAAGGTAGAACAAGGGACACATGTCTAATCGGTTCCCTCCACGTGTACGAAAACGACGAAGGGGACGAACCCTTATCAACGGACTCCCTGGACAGACAAAGGAAAGACGATTACATACTACAAAAGCAAAGAAGCGAAAGGAAATTGTTCGAGCTGTACTATATATACATCTACATCATCATTCACATTATCAAATTTTACAACGATTCCTTTGTAGACCTCAAATACTACACATACAACTGCATATGTGAAATCGCTAGTTCCTATGTCCCCTTTTATTTTACTCAAAACAATATCAAAACCTTTTCCTACTACAGTAACTACAACAGTAAAGAGAACAAGGACATTAACAAGTTTATCAGTTTTATTAATGGCATTCAGTTGTCCTCAGACGTAAATGAGCTGAAGTTATTTCGCCTGGGGGGGGAGAGCAATACGCCAAGTGGGGACACGGTTACGGGTGAGTTCCTCCAGTGCAACCACCACACACATGTGAGTGCAGCGGAGGGTTCTTTTCACAAAGGGGTAACTTGCACCACCTCCAGCAGCAATAACACGACGGCTAGTAGCAGCTGCGCGAGCGGGAGGGGTGCGTCCTGCAAAGATTCTCCGAGCAGAGTTTCCCCGTGCAAAGTTACGCCGTGCTCAGTTTCGCCGTGCAGAGGTCCGTCAAGCGACGCAGGGAGTAGCCCCACCCTGGGCAACCACCCGAGTGGCATCACTGCCAACAACGCGGAAAACCTGCATGAACAATTCTCAAACAACATATACCTCATTTCCTACATCGAGTACATCTACATACTGCTCCTGATCATCCGAGAAAACAAAAACGTAGAGAAGGACCGGGCCATCTGTTGCATCATTAGGTACGTAGGATTTATATGCAAAAATATTAACTTCTTTTTATTCAATTCGATCAGTTTGTTGCCACCGACGTTTCTCTTGAAATATTTCATGTACCTGAATAATTTGATCGAGAAGAAGGGGCTTCTCGGGGGAGGACTACTCTCCAAAGTTGGACGTACACGCAGCAAAGGGTCTTCACACGGCGATGCCAACACCGGTGCTGTGGCGAACGAGGAAGACGCGTCGAAGGGGAAAGAGCACTCCGTGTGGGGGGAGGAAGTGCTCGCAAAGATGAAAACGAAGCTAAGCAGTAGGAACAGAAGCGCTAGCAGTAGGAACAGAAGCGCCAGCAGCAGGAACAGAAGCGCCAGCAGCAGGAACAGAAGCGCCAGCAGTAGGAACAGAAGCTCCAGTAGCAGGAACAGAAGCGCTAGCAACAGGAACAGAAACGCTAGCAGCAGAAGCACCGGTGTCTTCTTGACGATCGGCACCAAGGTGAGCCCCCCTGCCAATGCACACCAAGGTGGACCCCCCCACGGGCAGGCGTCCATCGAGGTAGCGACCTGCGACGAGCAGAGGAGCAACTCGGGAATGAAGTCAACGCAGAGGAGCAACTCGGAAGCGAAGTCAACGGAGAAGACAACGCAGAGGAGCAACTCGGAAGCGAAGTCAACGGAGAAGACAACGCAGAGGAGCAACTGGGAAATGAAGCCCACGCAGAAGCGCAAACTGTATCACTTGTTCCTAAACGTCTACGTAAAGTATGAGTACAATTTTGAAGACAGCTTTTTTTCGTGCAGCGGGGGCGCAGCAAAGTGGGAGGAGTCAGACGGGGAGAAGGGAATACCCACGAGGATGGCTAGTTCGAACGAGGATCCCACCCAACGGTGTGAGCCCCGCGAAGGGGGTAGAAGGAAGAAGAAGAAAAAGAAGGGGAACACTTCCCAGGAGGAGGAGAAGAAGGGGAACGCTTCCCAGGAGGAGGAGAAGAAGGGGAACGCTTCCCAGGAGGAGAAGAAGGGGAACGCTTCCCAAGAGGAGAGGAAGGGGAACGCTTCCCAAGAGGAGGAGCCAGGTCGGGGGCAGAACACCTCAATACATGACCCCCCGAAACAACTCATCGTGGAACTGCATAACGAGGAATATAGCACCGATGAACTACAGAACTCGAAACAGACCCCCCAGGAACTACTCAACCCGGAGCATCTCTTCCAAGGGTACTCCGAAAAGAGGGAGGAAAAAGTTCATGCGGACCCTATCGTCATAGAAATAAAGGATATTTTCCACTCGAGCAGAAGCAAAAGTAACCAAATAAACAAAGCGAACAATAATGTGGACGCAAAAATTATTCTCTACCTTCTATCCATCGTAAAGAATCACATAAAAAACAAAATCACATGGAATGTCCTATACGCTTTCAAACTGATATACAACAATTTCTCCTTCTTCTTGGCCCATAACTTTGCCGAATTACATAGCCAAATTCTGGACCACTTAATAAGTACACTAAGATACACAAATGTATATAAAATAAAAATCCTATCCTCTTTGGCATTGATCCATATCCCTCTATACTACAACATCGACAAAATAAAGTTGAAAGAATTATGGGATACACTCGTAACTAATATCTCTTATTTGGATTTAATTTTCGTTAGTGATAAATCTAATACTAATCAGTTGGTGTGCTACTACGATAAGGGATTAAATTATCTCACCATAAGTAAAAAAACGGAGTATAAATATAAATGTACTCTTAGAGTAAATATATGCGAACTGTTATACATGTGTATCTACAGGTCTTACGTCCATGCAAACATAAATGCTGACATCGAAATTCAGAATAGGAGAGTCAATTGCTATGAGGCCTTCAAAAATTACACACACATTTTTAACATTAACAACGACGTGCATATTTATAACCTGACTCATATATTTAACAACCATGTAATTTACTACTCTTTTTATAATAATGTTGTGTCCCCCAGAAAATTATCACCTGATGCCTTCTCAGGAGGAGGGGGAGAAGTTCCTACAAATGGGAGAGTTAGAGGTGATAGCAGCCATTCGATGGAACTACAAACCATGTCAGATGTAAGACTCAGGCAAGACAGAGCACAGTTTGCAGACAGGGCAAACCGAGTTGGAAGTGCCCTCTCCAATCACGCCACCCTCAAAAGGGAAGAAGAAGAAGAAAAAAAAGGACGAAAAGGAAGAAAAATTCAACCACCATGATACATTCGAACTGCAACTATTTCTGAACAACCACTTTGATAAGTATCATTTTGTTTACAAAAATTTATTGGGGACCGGGAAAAACCCCATTTTTCAAATCCTCTTCCAGAAGCTGCACTACGAAATTAAGTTATCCCTAAAGCGCTTCCTCGAGAAGAAGAAGCTCACCAGTTTGAAACACCCCAGGGGGGTGAGCAGCTAAAAGGGAAAAGCGGCAGGGGGGATTTGCCCTAAAGACGTGCCTTCTTAACGAACACAAAGAGGTCGCACCTACCTGGTGGCTTTTAAAATTTAAATTGTAGACTAACACACAGGGGGAGACACGAGACGGGGTCGAGACGGGGTCCATCCCCCCCCACTCCCCAGTGCTTTAACAAGTTCTAAGTGGAGTATAAAAAAAAGGCCGCACACGGTGTTGCGGTGCATACGGTGTAGTCGTATAGCTGCAAACCCGTGCGACCTAATTTCTTTAATTCCTCGCGCAGTTAAGCGCGTAACTTTTGGCGAAAGGGCCCCCCGCGCAAGCGCGGAGCGTGTGAGAGTTCGCCCTAGCCCTTCCCCCAAAAAGGGAGTACTGCTCACCATCGCGTTGCCACCGCGTCACCCCGGAGTCACCCTCGAATCGCCGCGCCTGATGAACAAACTCACGTCGCACGCGAGCAGGTACGACTTTATGCTGAAGTAATTCTCATCGCGCAGAATGTAGAAGTAGCCGTCGTACCCCCAGTGGGTCCCCCAGCTGTTCAAAATTTTCCAATATTTGACGACTTTACCTGCGGCCGCGCCCCCCTTTCCACTAGCATAAGCGCCAGGATGACCTGAATAATGGTGAATTTTTTTTTTCAAATTTTCAACCGTGTCTTCTCCCCACCCAACTATAACCACAGCATGGTCGACCTTGTTCCATACATACGCATTGGACTCCCCCCCATCGGACATTTTTATGAACTTCCCCGTTAGTATTCCTTCCCTATACGCCGAAAAATTTTTGGAGGGCTCAATTGCTGCTGCTACGGGTCCATTATGATATAGGTACTTTTTTAAATCCTCTTCGTCCTCTATATCCAAGTACTCAAACTTTGTCACTTTGACTTTCGCGTCGCACTCGTGTAGTTTCAGCACGTCCAACTCGCTGGCATCCCTCGCGGAGGCGTCGACTGGGAGGTAGCCCTCGTTTAGCTGGTCGTCCCTGGGGAGCTCTCGTCCACCGCGCACATCGCGCACATCGCGCGTGTGGTGCATATGGTGCATATGGCGCCCACTGTGTTTATTTTCCCCCTTGTGAAAAATTCCCCCTTTGTGTTGTTCACCTTGGGTAGGGGATTTACCCACGTCTTCGCCCCTACCCACTTCTTCGCTTCGAACCACTTCTTCACCCCTACCCACTTCTTCGCTTCGAACCACTTCTTCACCCCTATCCACTTCTTCGCTTCGAACCACTTCTTCACTCCCCCTGAAAGGCTCGTGCTGGCGCACTCGTTTGGTTTGTCTGTGCGGTGGCCCAACCTGCGCATTTGAGAAGTTCCCCCCTCTCCCCTTCTGCAGAAATATCTTAAACGTATCAAACCGATCACACAGCGCGCTATTCTTCTTGTCCCTATTCAAATATAAATTGGAGTACCTCACAAAACACTTATTTGTAAACAAAAAATTCTCGTATGCATACTTTAGAGACAAATAAATGTAGCCGCCATTACATCCTTGATTGAAAAAGTCACAAAGGACTAGCTGCTTGTTGCTAAAGGATAAGAGGTCGATATTTTTTATATAGTTGTATTTAATTCTCACTCTACTGTTAATAATTAACGCAGCTGAGTTAGCATAACAAGACCCGCAATTCTTCTGGTCTATCGCTTCATCTATTACTTTTACCCAATTCCCATTAAGTCTCTTCCTCACATCAGCTTCGTTTGTCCAATCAAACTGTGCCAAGGTAACTTCCTTCTCACGATAGGTGTTAAATATGCTGTTCTGCTTCCCCCCTTTGTGTGATTTGTTTGTGTGCTTTGAGGGATCCCTTGATTGGGTGACTATATGATCAGTACCTACCTCTTCATGATCCACTCGCTGTGTCCCCCCCCCATTACTACCACCCCACTCCAATTTCACATTGGCGTAATTCTTGTTATGTGTGTCTGGGTCTAGCACAAGGGGAGAAATTATTTCCACGGGGATCTTATTCGTAGGCTCATCAGGTGTACCCACCTTCTTCCCATACCAGCAAAACCTTTTCATGGTAAAGAAATCAAACTGTATATAATTATCATTGTAATAGTCGATAGAATGGCTCGAACTTTTCCGTGCACCTTCTTTTGAGTCCACATAATGGAAGCTCTCTTTGGAAAGGTTAATCCTGTTAGGGTTTAACCCATTCGTCCTTTTATGCTCCTTCTTGACGAGAAAAACGTCCCCTAATTTGGGCCCCTTCTCTCCTCCTGCATTCTGATCTGGAAAATCTTCTATCCGGGGAAGCCCAGAAGAAGAACCTCCTTCATTGCCATTAAGATGATATACATTTACTACCCCCATAATCAACCTGTTGCAGTAACTATAAGACGTGTCGTTTCTTCTTTGAAATTTGAAGAAGGAGAAATATATTTCTTTCTCCTCATTCTGCTTATATATCTCCATGTACAACCCCTCGTCGTACACGATCCTCCAGAACCCACTGTACTCAGGATTTATATCTCCATTTTCGATTATATTTATCGTCCTATCTGTGTTAAATTGGATAATTTGTTTTTTTTTCTCCTCGAAACGTCTCTTCAGGTGATCAGGGTCCAGTTCCTCTGTGAGGGGGGGGTGGAAAATACGCCAAAAAAAAAAAAAGGGGAGCATATATGAGGGTGCATTAAGTGAGAGAGAAGAATTATACGGGCACCCCTCCGAGATAGCACACTTATCATGTGAACCTACGCACATGCGTACAGATGTGCATGTATATTACACCATGGTAAACGGAATCATCCGGTCGGCGGTAGCCGCACTCGTAGTCGTAGTCCTGTCCCCAATCAGAAGCGCCACCGCTTTCGCTCTTCAGGAGACCCAAACTGATCTCCCACTTTCCCTCCACATGTCTACTCAAACAGTGAACCGGGATGTCACATTTAGCATAACTCACGAAAGACAAGAAAAGCAGACAAATTAAAATCATGTCCAGAAGGTAGTCACAGAACTAAGTGTAAGTCCACGCGGGGGTATACCGGCGCAGAGTTGCAGCCGCGTGTGAGTGAACAGAAAAACAAAACTGAAACAAAAATGGCACCCAGAAGAAAAATAACATTACAGTTACAAAATCCCGTCAGTAATTAATAGACTATGCGAATTGCCCTTCTGGCGCCTCCCCCTGCTGGCCTGCTAACCACACAACAGTGGAAAAAAAAAAAAAAAAAGGGAAAACATTCCTAACGCGTCTAAATCTAGAAAAGTATGAAGACATCATGTTGCACTTTTTCTCCTTCACCAAACGCACCCGTTCGTTAATCCCAGTTCGCACTGATTGGCGACCCCCCCAAGTGACGTCCCCTTTGCCTTCCCGCGCAGTGCACTGAAATGCACAAATGCTTCACACATCCAACATGCCACTTGCGGACGCGGATGTGCACACTCTTCCTTTTTATAGGAATGCAAAAAGTTGCATATCTATGAAAAATCAGAGTTGCAGAAGAAGAAAAAATTCGTAAGTAGAAAATACACACACTTGGCGGACATGGCACAATTGGCGATCTTCTTAAAGTTTACAATTTGACAAAAAAAAAAAAACGGATAGCAGAACTAATCAAACGAAAATAGACCCACAAAATGGGAGCGCAGGCCGGCTCTGGTGAACCCACCCACCGACATCCGTGCGCTCTTCCTTTCGCACCATGCAAACTTCCCTCCTCTCTTACAAGAAAAAAGTGAAAAAAGAGGAAATTGTTGGGGCAGCAAAAAGGGGGCAAACCAAATTAGGGCTAATACGTTTGGGCGATCAAATTATTCACTCACACATGTATGATATGTACTACTCGGACGGCGAGCAGACTGTCGCTCACGTCCGTCCAGCTGATACCTTTTGAAGCCTTCCACTTTCTCTTCCTTCTGTCCATTTGGAGAAGTCACTCCATCACATATTCATGCACCTTCCTCAGGAGTAATCGGAACAGGTAGTCCAGGATTACTTCTTCTGCGATTTTCCTCGTGACGCTTAGTTTTTCGTACAGTAGTCTGCGGGGGGTGGGAAGCGAATGGTTAGAAGTGAATGGGGGAAGTGAAGAGACATGCGCCAATGGACGTGCACGATTGGGTGTGCACCACTGGGCGTGATGATTGGGCTGCGCACCCAGGGGCGCCGCCAACTCGCGCGGAAGGACTCACTTCTTCCGAATGGGAATAAATTTGCACAGCGTGTCATCCGTCACCGGGATGGGGACATTCACTTCACCCCCCTCTTTTGTTAAGACCATGGCTGAAACGCCTTCATCACTGGGAGTAACGGAATTCACGTTCTGCACCTTCTCCAGAAAAGTAAACTTCAAATCGTTATTCCTACTGATGAGAAATCTTGACAATTTTTTCGAATCGGAGTGATTCATTTTTGTGCTAAAAATGTTAGCCAAAACGGAACGAGAATATATCTTAGCCAAAATGTATTCAAAATTGGTAAGGGACAAATCGGGGGTACCTCCAAAATTATGATTTTCAGTTGAAGAATTTTTGAGAAAATTTAACACCTTAATGTTCAATATGTCTATGTCTTGGAAAAATAAGTTCACATAAGAATACATATCAGCAATTACCTTTTCTTCCTTTATCAAAGAAAACAGTGTCTCAACAACAACGGCAAAACTTGTGTAAACATTTTGTTTGTTTTTTTCATGTGAGTCGAATAAAACGCTTCTAACGGATTCTATGAATATTTTGTTCTCCATTACATCTTCCATGCTGTCTTTTATTTTTTTGCTCGGGTAGAAGGTGAAGTACCTTGACACCCGATCCGTTTTCCAGCGAATGTTCCTGCTTTTTAGCATTTCTTCCAGAGAGCTGTAGTAGTTGTAGAGGTCTTCCGACTGGTAGAACTTCGTTCCACTCAGCTTGGGCAGGTGGCAGTTCGTGTGGTCCCCCTTTGGATCAACGGTTGGATTGCCGCTTGGACCGCCGCTTGAATCACCGCCTGAATCGCCGCTTGGATGAGAGGAGGCCTTCCCCCGGCTGCAGTCGCCAGTTCGCCTTTTAGCACACTCCTCACCCTTTGGCTTGTCCGCCCCATCCTGCTGCGCACCCCCGGGGACTTCCCCCCCCCTGTTGCAAATGCGAGTCATTAGCTTTTCGCGAACGATTAGGTTAAAAACTCTGCTTAAAAAATTGCGAACATTTTCCTTCAACATGTTCTTCCTTTCGTTTAACAGTACATTTGCATATCCCTTTATCATTTCATCGTTCTTAGCTCCATTCGGAAGCTCCCCCTTTTTCCCTCCATTTGGGTTATTTCCCCCCAGAATGTCCCCAAGTGCAGCATTTTCTCGTTCCTCTTCTCGTTCCTTTTCTCGTTCCTTATCTCGTCCATTTTCTCCTTCCTTTTCTGCCTTCCAAAGGATGCTTCTTCCAGAGGACTGTCTTTCCCCTTCGTCAGCCACTTTTAGCAGTTCCCCAATCGCTTGCACATAATTAATTTTGCTAATTATATTTCTGAGCCAGTTCAACTCCTTACCCTTGATGGCCGTCATTGTGTCATTTGGTATGCTCTTTAGTCCCTCCTCTGCACTGCTACCTTGTATGCTTCTTTTGGGCTGCTTCTCCTTTTCTTCTTCTCCATGTTGCATGAGAAGATACCTCCCATCGCTGCCACCTTCCACTGTGTTCTTCTCTATCAAACTTGAATCAGTTTTCTCTACTCCCCCATCATTTCCCTGCGGTATTTCTCCTGTCTCTTGGTCAGCATGCACATCCCTGCCATTCCTGCTACGCATAGAGGGTCCACTTTCCGTGACACGATGAGAATGGTTCCTACCTAACTCCTCCACATCTACATGCATACTCTCTCCAGTATCCTTGTCAATAAATTCAACCTCTTCACTTGGAACTGCACGTGAGATCTCTTCATTCACACTATGCTCATCATTTCTTCCATCTGGTAAATTACCGCTTTGTAGGAAATCTTCATCGACTTCCCCGTTAAGCATTCTCCACCTTACCCGTTCGGAGTACTTTCTAACAGTCCATTTCCCACATTTCAACTTTCCGTAGTTGTACAAATGGCTAACCGTGAAGGACAACACTAGCAGTAGTACCACCTGATAGATCCTCATTTTTGCTCTCACCTTGTGCTGCTTCTTATGGTTCTTCGACGTGTCCCCTTCTGACTCTTCACTCTGTTCACTCTGTTCTTCCGTGTGTCCCTCCTTTTAAGGTGCACACCAAAGGACAAAAGGTGTGGAAAAAAAAATTCACACTAAAGGAGTGGAAAAAAAAAAGTTCACACCAAAGGAGGGGAAAAAAAAAATTCACACCAAAGGAGTAGAAAAAAAATTCACACCAAAGGAGTGGAAAAAAAAATTCACACCAAAGGCTAGTCCTAATCTGCGTCTTACACACTAGCGCCTACTCGGTAAACTCCCACAAAAAATTCAAACCCAAAATGGAAGCAAAAAAAATTACCACTTGGTAGCTGCACACATTTACGCT
>NC_020397.1:150720-195570 GCF_000321355.1 Plasmodium cynomolgi strain B
CACCCGAAAAAGAAAAATCGCCAGACACACAACAAAAGCGAAGCGAAATAGCTCAAAACACCGCTAATGAAGGCTCAAACGGGAAGGACAAATCTGGAGAGAGGCGTCGCTACGCCTCCAAATTTTTAGCTCGTCCCAGCTGATCAAATGAGACCGTGCACAGCTCCAAACGCACAACGCATGCAAAAAGAAAAAAAATACATATATTGAGGGCTCCAAATTTTTGGAAGCACAAAATAAACTACCCTTTTTAAAAAATATTGTAGCGCCCTCCAAATTGAGCGCTTACAAACGCGGCACTCCCATTTTTCAGTTAGCGCTTCACCAATTTTGTCTTAAAAAATTGCAGAATTAACTGCACGGCAGGAAAAGGCTCACGTGTGCTAAAATAAGGTAGGGGGAGGGATCTACATGCGATGTCGTAATTTTTTCGAAACGTGAAAAGCGGAGGATTGCACAATTAGGCAGAAATTGGCACAGCGCTGCCCATTTTTCGGAAGCCCGTACGACGAAACTTTCTCCAAACCGCGCACAAATTTTAAGTGGACGTGAAGAAAGCCCCACACACATGAAGGAGTCTACGGAGCGCTAGCCAAGTTGACACAACGCGTAACCGCGCGACCAATCCCAACCTTTTATTTGCATCTTAAAGAGGAAATTTTAAAATGTTGTTGTTTTTTTTGGGGGGGGAGAGGGGTGACCTCCCCTTCACCCGCATCGCAATGCTGAAAATATTCCTTGGGGACAATTAATTTCGAAAAATTAGCACTTTTCAGCATTAAAAAAAAAAAAAAGTATTCATTCACGTGGAGGTGGTAGAAGGGGGTGGACGATCACTCGCGAGGGCATCCACGTAGGCATTACGAGACACACCCACTTACGCATTGATGTGGTTTTCCACATTCCGCCGCATTGACCCGAATCTGGTACCTCCTACTCCTGGAAGGACTTGGCAACAATTTCGCTCTCGCCCCCCTCCACGGCCAGCTCGAAGACGTAGTTATCAAACTGCGGCACGGTGGACCTGCACTTGCACTGAATGGTGTAGTTGTGTTGCACAAAGTGGGGCAACTTTAAGTAAAAGGCGTACTTCCCCTTCTGTTTGTTACCATATGATATATAACCAGGCATGATGGTCTGTAAGTCGGTTTGATTACCCTCGTAAATAACCTTGTCAAAGCAGTTATGTGGTTCGACGCTACCCGTGTTATCATATATGCACTTGAATCCTACGAACTCTCCTGGCTTCGCCTCAATTCTGCACACCTTACTGCCTCCATACCTCTCAACAGGATAGGGTTTAGAAAAATAGTTCACTACATTATTTCCGAAATCGCACCCTTTAGTTATTGTATCATTCGTAGAAACAACAACTTTCATTATTCCATACTTTGTAATAATTTTTTCAATTTTACTATCATCCACTTCTTTATCTTCTTCTTCTTCCTTCTCATCAATTACAAGTTCTTCTTGGTTTTCCGGATTTTGAGTCTTATCTCCTTCCTGTTTATTTTTTTCACGCTCGATTATATTTCTAATTTTTTTTACCCTATGTAATGCTCGAACTAGATGCTCATCTATTTGCTTCTCTGGGATTACCACCTCCATGTCTTCATTTCCATTTTTCAAATCATCCACATCGACAGGGGATTTCTTTTGCGCATTTTCTTTTTCCTTGGACAATCTTTTGTTCTTTAGGTATTTCTTCAAATTCTCCATTTGTAAGTTACAGAAACAGTAGAAGGTTTTGCTTTGCTTCACCGTGGGGGATATTAGAAGGGTGTCTCCATACAGGGTCGATCCGTATAGCAGTTCATCTATAGATATCTTCGATGATTCCATTTTTTCATTCCTTATATCGTCTACCGTGTTTACATTCTGAAAGCACTGTGCTCCGATTTTTTTGGGACATATAAATGTTACGCTATCGAAAGGTTTGGCATTCACCACACAGTATTCTTTTTCATTCTTCCCCAGAAGGTACTTCTCCTTAGTGAAATCGCAGATGTGTTCTTCTGCGTGTGCGGGAAGCTGCTGCCTCACCAGGTAAAGCAGCGCAACGAGCAGGAGCTTTTTCATTTTGGGGGGTAGAAGGCGTTTACCAGGGGGAAGGGGGGGTAGCCAAATGGATAGCACAATGTGCACGTTATGCCGCTTTTACGCGGGAATTGCGGTGTTCTACTGGGCAGAAGCGCGCACAGTTACAAGAGCGTACCCACCAGTGTCTAACGACAATAGTGAAACGACAGTGCGCACCAACACGTGAGCAACTCTGCAACGCGAAGGATTCTCCCCCCAAGTGCAACCGGCCGAAAAGTCCCCCTTTTTTCACTTAGACAAGAATGCACACATTAATTCTGCTTCGCCAGCAAGAGGAAAAAGGGGAAAATATTGACAACTGAATTTTTTAAAAGATGTAAAAAAAAAAAAATTTACACAAATTGATGTCAACACTTCCAATTCCAATTTTTACAATTTTTTAAACGTAATTTAAAACACCTTTAGCCGTTCCGATTTTTTTTTTTTTAACGTTTATGTTTTTCCCAATTTGTGGGACCGGCGAAGCGGAAACGGAGAAGTGAGTTGCAAAAGGGTGTATAAAAAAATGGAGAGATGACAGACAAAAATGCAGATGGAGAGGCGCAACAAAGACAACACAAAAAGGGCATCAAAACGGATAACATATTCGTTCTTCCAACTAGTTGTACAGAAGTAGCATTTTTCTTTTGCGCATTTTCTACCTCCGCAACGTTTGACAGGCAGAAAAGTACACACCGCCATGCGCACTGCGTTTTTTTTTTTTTTTTTTTTTATCGCAAAATTAAGCGTTTCCCCCTTTTCGAATAAAGAAACACAATTAATCTACCTTCATTTTGCTGATTAACCAACTGATCGTAGAGTGATCAGAGTGAGCAAATGGTCCCCTTTTTTTTTTTCCCGCATTTCCCCCCCCCTTTTTTTTTTAACGTATGGTGAGCAATTTCCCGCTAATTTGGGCAAACAAATTGGTGACTTTTCTCCGTTCCCTTTCCATCCCCTCAGGTGGACACCCTGGGGGAACAGACAAATGAGGCCCCCAAAGGGATGGCCGTTTCTGCGTGATAAAGGGGCACCCCCCCAACATGCGCGACTCAGAAAAAATATTATTCCTCCCTCGAGTCCTCCGTCCACGCGCATGCCAATTACGGCCAAAAAAATGGGTAAAACACAAAAAAAACTGTATTCCCACATTTGCACTTAAAGTGGGCGGACATTTCTGCATACGCCTAACTTTATCCCAATTCGTGGCCTTTCAATAGCGGCGATCTCTTCGTGGTTTGCCATTGGAGAGCACCCGTAATTAAACAAAAAAAAAAAAAAAACGACGTAAATTTTTTTGTTTCTTCCCCCTTTATTGCATATGTGAAGTGTGGAATGTGCTTCCTCCATGAAATGGGACAAAAAATAAAAGCATCCACAAGTTAGTCACTCCAAATGAGGTCACTCCGCACGCGGGTAGCCCATATGTTGTCACCCCAACCCGCACAGCTTCACCAACTCATCGTAGGGATAAAATTTATGTCTGCGTAAAACTTCCGCCTCCTCCTTGGCTATAATATCCTTAATAAGAGGCTTCAAGTGCGTTATGTCTTTCTTTATATCCTGCAGCTTTTCTTTTTTGAATTTCATTTTTTCAATTCCTTTGAGGTGCCTCTGCCTGATTGACTTGTTCATTATCATTTTTTCCTTCTTCCTGATCAAATGGTACACGGTTCCTCTTTTGCTGTTATGTCTGCACAAAGGGGGGTGGTGTCATTATGGAGTATCTAAAGGAGGTGCCTCGTGTACAACACACATGTTCGGTGTCATTTTTTTTGGGGAGGGGGCCACTCCATGTGGTGAGAAGAGCCAGGGTGGCGGTGGTGCATTCATCACCCCTTCGTTCCACCTCTGAATATGCTGACGTACCTGGAGAGCCTCCCAATCCTATGTGTCAAAACGTTGTAGTGACTCGGCATGTCGTAGTTCACCACGTAGTTTACATTCACGGTGTCCAGTCCCCTCGAAATGGAGTCCGTGCATATCAGGATGTGCAACTTCTGCGTTAGAAAATCCTTTAATATTTTTTTCTTCCTCTTGTTGGATAAATTCCGGGTGTACTCCTTTATCCCGTAGCTGCCTTCGTTGGTGTAGCTGAAGTACACGGTCAGGAACCGGTAGAGCAAGTGCGCCGACTCCTCGCTGTTGCAGAAGATGAGCATGCTGAGGTTCTCTGCGGGGGGTAAAGTGGGCGTGGAAGTGGGCGTGGAAGTAGAAGTGGACCTGTACATGGACGTGGAAACGGAGAGGGGTCCCCTCACGGGGCGGTGCCCCCACATGGCACTCCAAAAAAAAAAAAATGGCCCTTCCCTCCAAAGATTCAACTCACCCTTGGTCGGTATATCCATGATCAGTCGGAGGACTACATAAACCTTGCTGTATTTCCTTTTGGTGTTCAAGTAAAACTCCTCGTTTCTCTTGTAATTAACAATGTAATAAAAAAAAAGGGGTCTATACAGATTCAGAGACATGAGATTATCCGACACTTTACATAGGGTAGCGGAAACGAAAATTTTTTGCAGGAAATTCTTTGGTTTGTACAAATTACCAGTTGCCATTTGATACTTCTCAACAATGTCTGATAGGGAGTTCACTAAACTGTTAATGTTGGACTTACTAAAGGACATAATTTTATCCACTTCGTCAATAACTAAAAATTTCAAGTCCTTAAAAAGCTCCTCATTGCTGTAAAAGAGGGTTTCAAATTTGTTGGTCGTTGTCACGAGAATATTGGTGTCTTTAAAGGTGTCCCTACTATCCATCAACTCATCGAAATAAATGTTCATTTGAAACATGTTGGTATTTATCCCCTGACATATTAGGTTGCTAACTTCGAATTTGTTCAAAACTCCCAGGATTTGAGTTACCAACTCTTCTGTGGCTGTTAATATGAGACAAAAAAGTTTCCCACTCTGATCCTTTTTATATAAAAAATAATCCAATATGGTTATAATATAGCATAATGTTTTTCCCAACCCCGTTGGCACTTCAATGTATATGTCTCCACTGAGCAGCGAATTGGATCCATTCTTACTCAACAGGGCATAATTCAACACACAACTTTGACAGGGCAGGAATGTTTTGAAGTGAAACTTATTAATCAGGGCGTTTATTATGAATTCATTTATTGGGGTGTTCCTCACTTCATTCCACTTTGCAATTTCAACTTCTTCGTCCTCTATTTTGATTATTCTACAGTTGGAGCTTAGGCTGGAGTGTACCTCGTGCACCTTCTTTTGGTGCGCCCTTGCCACGCCACCATGAATTCCGCTTCCAAGCTCAGCTGTACCATCACCTGGTTGTATCCCTTCTCCAATAAGCTCGTCAAAGTTAAAAAAATCGTCACTTACATTTTCAACAAGCGTTTTTACGTGATTTATATATAAGCTGCTTTGCATCTTTTCCTATAATTGGCCTGTTTTCTCTTTTGGGGGGAGTGGAAAAATGACCTGCATAGTTAAACTTGTATTTTCTCCACTCCTACTTGGCAAATTTTTACTTCATATTTGTGCCGGCCAGGGCGCAGATATTTATTCTCAAGATTTGCCAATTGTGTTGGAAAGTTTTTTCTCCTCTTTGTAGAAGTGTTCCCAGTTGTATTTTATTTTTACTGCATTATGGCTGTTTTTTTTTTTTTTTTTTTTTTTTCAGAGCATTTTTTGGCTTGCTGTAAAAATGAAAAAATGCAATTCCTTCAGTTTCGGCTGTTCTGTTTAATCAGTTCCATTCCTTTTTTAGCAAAGCAGTAAAGTTTGTTTTAAAATAAATAGAATGTTTTGCTCATTCCCGCAGTTGATGTTGCTGTGGGTGGGGGGTTACTTTTTTTTACCGTTTTTTCACGAACCGATGTATTTTCCCAGAACAGCTCAAGGGTTTGGGAAAAAAAAAAAAAAAAAAGAGAAGCGGAAGCGGAATAGTATGAAAGTTGGGCAGCCATATAATAACCGTTCATTCATTCCCACTGCAATTACTCGCCTTTTTCACCCCAGCTTTGTTTTCGCCTTAGTTGTCCCACTTGGTTAAAATTAAACACAGGCTCGCTGCTAACTGCATTTCGCACGGACCTACCTGTGCACGTTGACGTGTATACAAACGCAATGGGGTTGTTCCCATGGGCGGCGCCCTTTTCGGGGCATTCCGATAATAAGTCGTTCGTCGCCCAGGATAAGTTTTGCAATACTTCACAAAATTTTTAATTTATCATATGTAGGTGGTGGGGAGTTATGGGCTTAATAAGGACATACATAGATGCGTATATGCATATATATGTGCACGTTTGTGTGCTTGTTTGTATGCACGTTTGTATGCACGTTTGTATGCACGTTTGCATGCACGTTTGTATGCATGTTCACATGAGCAGGTAAACAGGCGCTTACGCGCACACGCACATACGCAATGTGCTCACTTTTCTTCACAAATCGCGGGAATATTTAAAAAGGCGAAAATTAGTAAACAAATTCCGGTGGGGATTAAAAAGGGAGAAATTAAAACGAACATATGGTGAGGGGGCTGCGCATGCAATACATGCTCGCAACTTGGGCATCTGCCTACTGACCGTGCGTCCGCGTATGGGCGACGTTTCAAATGGGCACAAATCCGAACATACGAGGAACGTACGAGGAACATACACAGCACAAACGCGCCGTTATAGCGTGCCTCTTGGGGCGCTTCTAACAGCCGGTTGGCGCAGTGGTCCGAAGGAAGGGGGGGAATCAAAGTGTCCTCTGGAGATGCTGCATATGTCTGAATAAACTGCCGACTCGCGCACCATTACGACTCATCAATCCTTTTGTGAACCAATTTGTGAATAAAACATAAGAAGTTCACGTAGCTGTATTCCTTGTCGGCTTTGTCTTCAACGCACAAAGATATGAGGTGTTCCTCCTCGTTGGATCTACAAGTGGGTGTGAAGTTTGCAATTACGTTCACGTTTTAATTTGTATGCAAGGATATGTGCATCCTTTTTTGGGGGGTGATGGTGGTTTTCCATTCCATGTTAAGTATCATCGCACCACACGACGCAGTTTCTTTCCTCGAAGTCGCTCCATTCCGCTTATCCCATTTCGACTCGAACTTACTTGGGGGCAACCATCACCAGGGGGACATACTTGTTGAAGTGGTGAATCCTGGTCAGGTTCTTAATGATACGTTGAACTTTTTCTGCCAATGGGGGAAAAAAAAAATTAGTAAAATAAAAATAAAGCGAAACATAGCATAGGATAAGATTACATAAGAGAGAAAAAGGGAAGGCGCTCAAAAATGAAGTCCTTCGTCTTGCATTCCTCCCGTGAGCGGTTCACCAATTTTGTCGCGCTCTTCAAATTTTAGCACTCACGTGCGTTGGGGGTATCCGTCAGGTTCAGTTCATGCGCGTTTTTCTCCGTCGGGGTGTCTCCAACAATCTTCAAAAAGGGGAAATAAACAAAAATACACAACCGTGGGTGAAGGTGTGACGATGCGCGCTAGGCGTTAAAGTACGCTCTACGTAGATGCACACATGCTTAACCGCGCGACGCAAAGTGGTTTGTATAATACCACACAACGCCACGTGTTTCGGTACTCACCTCCTTGGCGAAATTTGCGTCGGAGTGAAACCCGAAGTAAAGGTAAAAGTGGGTGCACGCATCGAGCAAGTAAATCCCATTCGAGTAAATCTTCTCCGCGCTGGATGGTATCGTTTTGGGAATAAACAGATCGTCATCCACATCCATAGAATCAAGCTCGTTCGTTTTGCCCTTGATGTGAATTACATACGTTACTGGGTATACGTACAACAGGGACGATATGATCGGCATGGAGAGGAGCTTTATCAAGCTGTACACCTTCAGGTCATGTAAGATTTCCTTCTTCGTGACATTGTGTTTTAGAAGAGAGGAGGTAAAGAGCGGAAGCAACTTTAGCGTGTCCGGGAGGATCAGCTGGCCCGAATGGGCAGACGAGGCACACTAAAGAGGGGGATGCGGAAAAGTGACATAGGGTGAGCGGCATGACAAACGCGGCGAGCACAGGCACGATGGCCCCATGACTGCCGCGCATCGTGACTTGCGCATTGTGATTTGCGCACTGTGATTTGCGCACTGTGATTTGCGCATTGTGATTTTCCCATCGTGACTTGCGCATTGTTACTTCCCCATCGCGACTTGCGCACCGCGACTGGCACTTACATTTAAGCGGTAGGAAAACAAAATGGCCGCCAAATTATCGATGATAATCTTGGAGTAATTATCATTGTGCAGGATGTTGGTGCAGAACTGCTTAATGAGGATGCTCATCAAGGCCTCTGCGTCGGTGTACCTAAAGACTGTACTCAGGGACGAGGTCAAATTCATGTGCGTAGTGTGCAAACGAACAAAGCGATCCCCATACAAGTTGGTATACATGCAAGCGCATTGGAAATAAATTTGTTTTTTGCTCTCTGATATGTCCGAGTAGTTCAGTAAAAAGGCAAACGTCTGATCATGACGAATTTTGGGGATCTTAATCGTGTCGACACTGATAATGGAGTTAAAATTGTTGTTACAACAGAACAGCTTCTTCACCGACATATGCTGTGAGTATCTTAATTTCAACTCACAACAGTAGGCAATGTCTTCAGACGTTAGCGTGTCCATTATGTTCATGTATATCTCCTTGTAATCCTTCTGCCATATAAAATTTTCTACAAACAGTATTTTCCCCCCCGTGTTTTGCGCAACATATTGTAGAGACGGAACACACACACGCACATTATTTGACGAAATAATAAAAATGTCTACACTGATATTGTATGCGTATAGATCCAGTAGTAGGGAATCGTAAAATATTTTTTGCTTTACCTCCAGAAAATTTTCTTGCAAGTCCTTTTTCAGTTCTTTAATGGAACCTAATCCGCAATTGGGGGTCGTGGTGTAGAACATGCATATGCTACCCAACCCATTTCGCTCCTTCAGCATGTCCATGGCAACTTTGAGTGCGCTGTTTCCACAGGACCCATACGACTGCATCGTCGTGCTCATCGATTTTATCGTGTCTATGAGGGTGTTAATTTTGTCTATCTCTTCGACGCACCCGAAGAAGAGGTCCTCCAGCGGCAGGGGCAGAAAAGGGTCATCCACGTCGCTCATCACGATTACCTGGTGGTTGCCGCTGCTTCCTCTGCCGCTGCTGCCTCTACCACTGCTACCTCTACCGCCGCTACCCCCCGCTTCCTGCTCGCCCCTCTTGCAGTGGTAAAAATAAATCGAACTGTTGAACGTAATGATAGCAATCTTCGTCCGCGGGCACTTCACATTCTGCACGGCGTACCTAATGCCCTCCAAAATCGTATACGTTATGTTGTTATAAATGGCATTGTAGGAGCATTCCACGACGAAGACAAAGTAGGGCGGCAACATATTTTTTACTTGCGGGTATTTCGCCAGCAACGAATTTCTTCTCATTTTGGCGGTATCCGATTCGCCACTTTTTTCGCATAACAAATTTTTCATATCATTCATAGTAAGGTTAGCATTGTCCGTCAGGTTGTCGAAATTTTGCACAGCGTGGTCATTCCCATAGGGATGATTCCCTGCGCTGCTGCCCACTCGGTTGTTAACCACGCTATGATTGTTGTATGCGCTTTGGCTGTCATATGCGCTGTATCCTCCCATCCCTCCATAATTGGTATAACCACCACCTGAAAAAAAAGTTGCCTCCCCCGAATCACCAAAAGCACTACCAGAAGTCGGTTTATTACCCCCTTTGGAATCATTAGCAACTAGAGAACTAGAAATATGCTTCGTCAGTGACATAATCTTATTTGTAATCATGGACGCCGTTTGGTTAATGTTCTTACTCAAGTAGGTATAAGTCAACTTGAAGTTATTCACATTATGGTAATAAATGGGGGGGATAATAATATCGACACTACCCTTTAACAAAGGGGAAAGAGAATACCCATGGTGATTACTCTCCCTATGTCCTATCTTCTCATTATACTGATATATATCAAATAGCACATTTTCATTAATCAAAAAATCGGTGTCGCAAAAAACACATTGTACTGTGCTAGAAATGTCTTCCAATATAGTTGCATGCAAGTAACTTAGACATTTGGGGCATCTCAAAATTTCTATATTTTCTTCTTTATCGTTAATGATATCCTTCATATCTATTTTGTCTACGTTTTCTCCTTCGTTTAGACATGCAAAAGGATTTACAATAATTCCAAATGGAATCTGAGACAGCTTTAACGTCTCTGAAAATAACGGAATCTGATACAACGTGCTCTTCATAAATCTCGGGTCTGCTTTCCCCGTGTCAATCGATATGTAAGGTTGATAATAAGACGGGGGGGAGATATACTTACACGTTTCGAATACTTTTAAATTTCTTTTTTTTTTTTCTCTTGAGGGTTTATTACAGGTCTCGGGATTTTGTTCATGTCTATACGATTTATCGTTTTTTTTAACAAGGTGTATACTTCTTCTCCTTTATCTGTTACCTCATTTTCGTTTTCACTTGAATTTTCGGAACTTGAACTTTCCACGGATTCTTCATCTGACCGTTCGTATTTCTGTCTGTTCGTTCCTCGCTCCTGTTGATCCTCCCGTTTTGCATTCCCACTTGGATCAGCAGTTGTGGCGGGATTTACTCCATATGACGCGCTCCCGAATGGTCTACTGCCATACGCGTTGCCATCGTTGCTTGAGGGGCCTCCATAAAAGTTTTGCGCACTCGGTTGGTTAGCGGCGGGATGGTTAGCGGTGGGCTGGTTAGCGGCGGGCCGGTTAGCGCTATGCTGATTATAGACGCTATGCTGGTTAGAGGCCCTGTGCTGGTACGCTGTTTGGTACGCACTGTGGTGCTCCTTCGCGCTGCTCTGCGGAGCGTTGCTATGCGGGGCATTGCTATGAGGGGCATTGCTATACGGGGCATTGCTATGCGGGGCATTGCTATACGGGACATTGCTATACGGGGGATTACTATACGGGGGATTACTATACGGGGTATTACTATACGGGGGATTACTATACGGGGTATTACTATACGGGGTATTACTATATGGAAGGTTGCTATACGGAGGGTTGCTATATGAGGTATTACTATACTGGGCGTTAGAGTACCCAGCGTTGCTATACGCAGCACTACTATATGTAGCATTACTGTGCGGCCCGCCGCCCCACGCGCCGCGCGCGTCCTGCTGCACCTGACTAACGTGGCCGCTATCCGCCTGGCTGCCCACGCTGTTGGAAGGTACACCAGCAGACGCTGCATTGGGGGAACCGCCATGGCTGCTCCCATATATTTGATACGTCCTTTCATTGGCCCTATCAAAACTCGTTTTATCATTTGGGGCACCTCTCACCAAACTAACTTGCATAGCATTACGTTGTGCATGACTTATGTTACTCAGGGAGTTATTAGCCTCATGCAAAATGTTCTCATTTCGAGTGTAGCTAGCTAGGTTAGAACCCCCGTGAATGGCGTACCCCGATTCTGCTGCGCTGGATGCACTTAACTGCTGAGCATTCTGTGAACAGAGCGGCTGGTCATTACTACACGAAGCGGTAACCGCGTTATTCTCATTTGCAGGAGAACTTATGCTGCTTCCCTCCTTACTCTGCCATGTGCTCGTCTTGTGCACATTCCCCTCATTCGGCTGACTATGGATGTATACCTCCCTCGGAACGTCACTACTAATGCTACTTCTGTTGTGTTGCCCACTTGGGGGGGGGTCATTAAATATAACATTGACTGAACCACTTTTATTGCTGTCCAACGTTTGGTGATTCCTATTGGTACTTCCTGAATGATGGTACTGCGCGTGGGGGGGATTATCCCCTTGGGCTTGTCCCGCGTGACTGTCCTGTGCAAAGGTGACATCATCCTCCGCCCTCTCACTTGGTTCACCTAAATTGGAGTGACTGTTTAGATGGTTAACTTTATCCCCATTAGGGACATTCAACTGTTGATTACTCCTCTCACATGCTCCGACACCGTACGCATTTCCAACATGAGCTCTGTTATCATAACTATTCCCACTCGTGTTGCCTACATTCTCTGAACTACTATTTGTGTCCCTATTCATATTTGCATTTTCGCAGCTGTTGTTGTGACTGCTGCTCGTGGTGACATGACTCTCATTTGCGTCTACTAACACATTTGATTTTTCCCCCTCTACTGCGAATTCAATTTTATCGTTAAAATTTTCACCACGGGGTTGAAGAGAACAGTGGGAGGGGTGATAACTTCCTCCCTTTACCCCACTGTCACCGGTATTATTCGTTCCTGAACGCACCTCTGCAGTTGCTTCTTCCCCTATGTGATTACTCATATTGTTGGGTAGCTATCTAACGTATAAATTTTCGCTTTTTATTTTTTATCACTTCTTCTTCACTTTGCTAATTTCCATCATTTGTGATTCGATTTTGGTGAGTTGATCCGTTCTGAGGAGTGCTTCTCCCTGGTAGCCTCTAAATGGTGCTACTCCAGTTGGGGGCACCAATGCGGCGTTGTTACTGCGGCGTTGTTATTGCGGCGCTGATATTGCGGCGTTGTTATTTTTCTTGCCTTCTCTACCGTCCCTGATCTGTTCCCCCTTGTGCTGGCTAGCCCCTTCACGTCAGATACTACAACGGAGCGGTCTGGAGCGGTCTCTTAAAAAATAGCTGCGGTTGATGTGCCAAACGGGGGGACCGCGAAAAAAAAAAAAAGGGACACACAAAAATACGTGCGTGTTTGTAGGCACCCTGGCTGAATTAAACCTTCTGCTGCGGAAGCGACTCGTTAAAGCAACATTTTGCAAGCTGGACGCTACCCAGCGGTGGGCGCTTCTCAACAGTGAGGACTTCACAACAGTGATGCTATCCTTGGCCGGAGACCCCCCTCAGCTGTGTCATCACATGCGAAGAGGTCACACCCAGGTATACCCCCTCCAACGCATCCGTGAAGCTGCTTGTTTTATTTTATTTTATTTTTTCTCTCCTTCACTCCCTGGCTTTTAAAAATAGTCCCCTTATCATTACTAAAAAATCTTCCTAAGTGTTGCTAAAAAAAATTCAATCAGTGGCAAATTATTACGTAATGAATATGCCAAATGATTTGACCAATCCAGGCGGATCGATCATCTGTGGTGATTTCTGGCGGAAGAACTGTTCACGCGATTTTGCTGCTCACGTTTATGTACATATATAAGTGCATATATATGTACACTTATATGATCTTCTTTTCGCCGTGTATCTTTGCTTTTTTTTTTAGTATTTTTTTTTTTTTGGAAGTATTGGCTTTGGAATTATTTACACAATCGCTTGGTTGACTCGTGTCAAGATAGGCTCATCCACTGTGGGGTGGCTGCGACGTAAACATACGCTCGTGCTTTCTCACGTATACGCAGGGATGGGCAGCATATACATGCGCATAAGCGTATGCCGTGCCAGTTTGGCATAACACATATATGTAACATATGTACTATATATATACCTCCTTACACAGCAACATATGCGCACGTTTGCTTTGTTTGCCCAAATCGTTACAATGATTTTGCCAAGTTGAGGCAAACAAGAGAGGTAACGTTCCTGCCTGAACACGAATAATCGCCATTTATCCAAACGTTCGTGATAATGCGCAAGGCGCCTTCCTGCGCGCATTTTCTTTTTTTTTTTTTTTTTTTACATACGCTATGTCATTATAGCTGAGAGATAATCATCCTTTTCAGGCGTAACATAAAAGAGGAGTGGAGAAAAAAAAGAAAAGAAAAAAAAGTAAAAAGTTTAAAAATGGAAAGGTAATATGAATATCACAGGAATGAATAAAAAAATACGTGAGAAAATATGACGCAAATGGGATGTATTCTCATACGCCTATAAAACCGTCACATGTTGAATTGAAAAAAATGCGCTTAAGTTTTGTGCCTCACAGGGTGATTACTGTGATTATTTTGCTATTGCTACTGCTACTGCTACTTGTTTTTTTTTTTTTTTTTTACCCCATCCGCTAATCAGTTAGCTCCTCAAGGAAGGTGTCACTTTACGGCTTCTGCCAAAGCGGTCTCCTCCCAAAAAAGAAACGACAAAAATTGCACGCAAAACTGCTATATTCTCAAATGTGTAAAAGGCTCCTGTTCGCATTAGTGGGAAAGGTGGAAAATAGCGCCAACAGGTTTTGACCCCTTGGTCCTGTTTCACCTCGCCATTTGTTGAGCCACCTACAAGTCTGTTCCCATTCACGGACACCCCTACATAAGCCGATCGGATACACATCCCCCACACGTACCCCTGGGATGCAACGAATTGCAAGGTCTACATCATTTACGTGGACATGGCACAACTCGAAGCAGTCACCATAAAGGTATCCCCTCCCAATTGGGCTATTACAAAAAGGGTAGCAGGTGGCAGGTAGCAGGTCGCAGGTCGCAGCGGTTTTTAGTAAGTTCTCCGCATGGGGAATAGACAAATGGAATAAATTGAAAAGAAAAAAAAAAGGCAAACGACGCCTACCCCATATTCATTCACCCAAAATGGACAGAAAAAATGCCGACCAAAATATGGACAGTTTAAGTGGCGGCAAAAAAAAAAAAAAAACTGAACGTGTCTACAAGAGTCTACCCCTCTTGACGAATCCATCTATGAATCAGACAAACACACATGTGATGCTGCCAATGTTCCCTGCACCCCCACCCCATATGTTAATCTACCTGAGCAATTTTCAAAGGCCCATTCGTGAAAATGCGGTTAGTCATTCCCACCCTGTGTGTACTTATTTTCCGTGAAGAGACTTTAAAAAAAAAAAAAGAATATTAATTGTGAAGGTGTTTCCACCAAATGGCAGACACAGAAAAAACAGTTACTGTGTAGCGTCGAAACGGGGGACCTTTTCATTACACGAATATGGTAGTGCAAAAAATAGCTAATTCTACATTTGAACAGAAAGGGGCGTATACAAACCATTCCCATGGTGAAGTCATCCCCCAATTTCGCAAACGGCAAATTAACGGCACCGACGTGAGCATTTGACAATTCACTGACATGTCCTCCACTTGTACTTTAGTACAACTGCCCTTCAAGCGTTACTCTTTAAGATTTTCACATTTCGTGGCAGCTAAAAAGGGGCAGTCAGCTGATACCCCGATAAGGCGCACAGTCCTAAAAGTTAATTTGAAAAAAAAAAAAAAAAAAAATACTTGTGGTTTTTCCCCCCGTTAATCCTTTCTCCCATGTACACCTATTCCCTTTTCGCCTCTCGCTGCTTCACCACTGTGTCCGTACCACTCTAATTAGCGAAACCTCCCAATTGAGAGTAGCATCCAATCCCGTGCGGTTAGCTGGTAATTCCAGGCACAAACCAGTTAGCCACACTTGGGGATTTTTCGATCCAATGTTCCAATCATAAGGGAGTTCCCTTCCGAACAGGTGGTATCACTCACGCAATGAGAAAAAAGCGTGAATAGTTGTGTGTCTAACCGATTTGTGAAAAAGGTTGAGCCGTCTTCTTTTCCAGACGCGTGGTGGAAGCCGACACTCCTCAGAAGATGCCATGCCGGAATGCCAAAAAAGAGGGGTGACAATTTTTGCGAAAAAAGTGTGCACATTTTCGTGATTTCCTCGAGTGGGGATCTCGGACAAAATCAGCCGAACCGCGTTTTTTGCAAACTCCCCATCAGCGTTAAAAAAGCGGGAAAAAAAAATACACACATGTATCAATATGACGGAAAAAAAAATTAACACGTATATGTCCGCCCAAGGGTGAACAAATCCAAAAACGGTTAGCAAAAAAAAGAGGTGCAATATTCTGACTAAAGAAATGCCATTCCGCATGTGCAGCATTTGTGGCGCGAAAAAATAACGACGTAGATTGACGCAAAATGGGGAAAAAAAATATAACAAAAAAAACAAAAAAACAAAATAACGAATCAGGACTGTTCTGTTAACTTAAAAGTGACACAGAAAAAAAAAAAAAAAAAACAATAAGTACAAGTATAAATATAAACACTCATATACACACAAACAGAAACGTCTACGGCACCCCCAAATGTGTAACTTTTTTGTGCGACTCCTTTTCAGTCAAGTTCATTTGTTCGCAAAACATTCTGCGCTCATAGACCACTAAAATGAATTTCGCCCTTCATCGGAGTGAGTCGTGGTGGAAGATAGCTACGCATACTTAACTACACCGAGGAAAAACGTTTATATATGTGTCTTTACGCAACTACGCGCCTATTTTTTTTATCTTCGTGGAGACTCCCCTTCAGATATGCACCCCCACGGAAAGACCACCTAAACAGATAAGCACAAAGTAGCATACGACTACTCATCCTGATGTGAAAAGAAGAAGCCAATGTTTGGAACCAAATTCATCTTTAATATTTTTAAGAACAAATTTAACAGCATATCGAAGAAATGCGTAAGCTATGTCATAAAGAGTTACAAAAGGACATGCCCGCACATCAGCGACTTCGAGCCGTTCGGTACGTATGGCGTTTCCTTCGCTGGAAAAAGAGAGAGCTTCGCCAAGATAGGGGCGTTTCAAATGGTGCGCATGGGAAGATGGGGACAGGACATCTCCATATTGCCCTATTGCTACACCGTCACACCGCCGGAGGAACAACCTAACGCCGCGTGAGACCCCCCCCTACCAACTGCTTCCCTTATCCCTACCAACTGCTTCCCTTATCCCTACCAACTGCTTCCCCCATCCCTACCAACTGCTTCCCCCCCTCTGCAGCCTCCATGTACTACTTCAGCGGGCTGCACAACTACAGGACCTTCTACTTGCTCGTAAAAATCAACGAAATATTTAACATTAATAAGTACAAACATATATACATCATATTCAGCACGGACAAATATGACTTTCAAACGGATGGTAATGGAAAGGTTTCCCCTGGGTGATCGGGGCACACCTCTCCGATGCAGCTGCGGAGTGACGAGGCTGTTTCGTAACTGGACTGCCACGCAACAGAGCCTCCCCCCCAATGAGCTTCTTCACCAATGAGCCTCCTCCCCAATGAGCTCCTTCACCAATGAGCTGCCTCCCCAATGAGCTTCTTCACCAATGAGCCGCTTCCCCTCCCCACTGCGCTGCTTAACCCCCCCTTGCTTAACTTCCCTACCTGGCAGAAATCCCGACCAACAAGAAAAACAGAATACATATCGACCAGCGAGTGGATATAAAAATCAGGCAGTGCGATGAAACGCTCAAAGTCGACCTGTTCACGACCAAATTAACGAAGAAGGTCCACATTGGACAGATCAATATAGACATAAATTCGAGCGTCATCACCAAGTCCTTTCCCAAGAACGAATGGTCAGCTCACGGATGGCTCTGCCACAGAGCTTGTGCATGCTTACGACTCTGTGAATATATGTGTATAATACCTGTATGCACGCTTGTAGAGGTGTGACCCCTCCCCCAAAGAATAAACCTCCCCCTTTCCGTTTCACCCCCAATCTGTTCAGGTTCGTGTGCTTCAAGGATGGACAAGAAATCTGCAAAGTGCAAATGTCCTTTTACAAAAGTGAGTATCCCCACTGATATATGCACACACATATGTGACAAAACGAACTATCACGTATGCATACATAATAATGGTCACTCAATTAACCCCCATACACTTATGGCTAGCCATTCCTCCCTTCTCCTCACCGCAGTTCAGAAATATGCGTGCCCCAATGAGTGCATGTTCATACAGGATGGACTCGAATTATGGAAGAACAAATCTAAGAGTATCAACAAAAAAAATATTAACTTACAAAATATTCACAAGGAGTTCTATGACGACGATAAAAATTTGTCCCTAATAGATGTGGACACGGTATACAGGAGGGACAGACAGGGAGAGAAGAGAAAGGAGAAAAATGAAAGCGAAGGGGATAACTCTAAATGGGACTTTCCCCCACCTCTACGCGGCCCAAAGAAAGCATATTCACATGACCGCCCATGACAGACGCATTGCTCCTCACTAGTCAGCCACCCCTTCTCGAAAAAAAGAAAAAAAACTCATAAACAGCACGCACATGTTCGCTTTATCATTTTATTTTTTCTCCTTCTTGTAGGACATAAACGATATAAGTCTGATGCAAAAGCTGAAGCTGATGAGCTTCGTCCTAGAACAAGAAATCTGCGTGTTCGATTTTTACGCATACGTTCCGAAGTACATGTCGGCGAAGGAGATAATGGGTGCGTCGCGCTGTGCATGCGTTTGTGCAGACATCGATTGTGCAGACATCGATTGTGCAGATATCGATTGTGCAGACATCGATTGTGCTGATCCCGTCTGTGCTGATACCGTTTGTGCACTCCGCTACGCCCAATTTGGCTTATCCGCTTACATCGCGATGTCGTTTTCCCCCTCGAACACACCCTGCAGGGGAGTGGTTCCTGTGCTTCCTCTGCTTCAAGGACGGCAAAGAAGAAGATGTAATTAACATCGAGACGATAATCGAGCGAAACATTCATCGAGACATAAACATCCCCATGCTGAATATATTGCGAATCGTCGTGGACAGCAAAAACAACACCAACGCCAATATTATGTACACGTATGAGAATGAGAAATACCATTTGAGCATTCACTCGGAGCATAACCTGTCCTACATCATCGATGCTATAACGATTTTTACGAACGAGGTAGGGTTGGGGGGAGCGTCAAAAGGGCGCATCCGTTGGGGGAGAGCATAGTCCACCTGCCCTGGCGCGCAAATAGGGTTAAAGCAAAAAAAAAAAGCGGACTCGCGCACTCGCGCACTAACGCACGCACATGTTTGCATCCTCCCTGCCCCCTTCAGCTAAAAGTCCTCAAAGAATCTTGCGGAGAAAAACTGGAGCTGAGAAAAAATATGATCATGCAAGAAATCAACATGAAAAAGTTGATGGGTAAGCCGAACGGAAATGTGTGCACTACTCTACACTAACGGTACAAAGTTGTAGCGTGCACGTGCGCACACCACTGCATGTTTATTCCCCCTCCCCCTTCACACACACTTGCGTAGGAAAAAGAAGACTTGCCTCCCCCAGGTTCAGACGCAGTATCCCCAAAAGTGCCCATAAAATGATGAACGAAATGTATGAACAGAAAGACAGCCTTGAAACAACAGTAGGGGAAAGGGACGAGTTTATGAATGACGTGTTGGAGGAAGGAGGGGACCAGAAGGAGGAAGAGCCGCTTAGCGGTGCGTCAGTAGGACCGAGTGAGCATGAGAAAGGGGCATACCCGGAGAAAGCAGCAGGTGGGGAGAAAGCAGCAGATGGGGAGAAAGCAGCAGGTGGGGTGAACGCTGCATATGGAGTGAACGCTGCATATGGGGTGAACGCTGCATATGGGGTGAACGCGACAGACGGGGAGAAAGACCCTTTCCCAAATTATACACTACCGAAAGGGTATTTACAAATCATAGAACACGGAAGGGGAGAGCCCCCCCAAATGGAACTGCCATAGGGGCGGGACAAGACACTTAAAACCAAAGAACCACATGCCTTAAAAATGGGCATACTGGGAGATAGACCTCCACTCTGTTAGGAAATGAAAAATATTTGGCTAGCCATAAATTCAACTGCTGCACATTTGATGTGAAATCAGAATATGTTTCACCTGAACGGTCTCAGTGCAACCCACTCTCCGTGTCGCTCGTATGCAAACCTGAGCCGACTGCTTATATTTACTCTGTACCCCCTGCAATCCGATTAAATATGAGATTCAAAAAAGAATCCCCCTCGATCTGTACTTGTGTTATCATTTGTGATTTTCTTTTTATTTGTCTTAGTTTTTTTTTTTTTCCAGTTTTCAACGTATCACTCTTGGCAGATTTTGCTACCTTTGCTGCCTTCGCAACTTACGTCACGAATTCGTTCTTCTACACGTGCACAATATAGGTGCATGCACAAGTGGTGAAACGCGCGTAATCATTTCATGCCATGTAAATGCCCGACGCAGAATGGGCGCGCGTGGACACACTTTACCCGCAGGGGTGGTAAAAAAATATAAGTGCCTCATCTAAAAATAATTTCATCTCAAAAAATCTCATCTCAAAAAATCTCACTTCAAAAAATCTCACTTCAAAAAATCTCATCTCAAAGAATCTCATCTCAAAATGCACGTATGCGATAAAACGTGCACATTTCTGAATCGTGCAATTGCCTTTACTCCACGAGCAACTTGGAAGAGGAGAATGCAAAAAATGGGCACCAGTGGTCGCTCCATTCAAATGCTCAAAGCGGGTTAGTGCACATGAAAAGAGCAGTATGCGTGGTTACGAAAAGGAAAGAAAATATTATCTCCTGTGATACCTGCACTTTTGTATGCGAAATGGGTTTTTCCCCATGGTATACTAATCCATGTTTTAAAACACACGTTTTTCGCGTCGCAAATATCCGTGCAAGGTGGTCATTGTCTTGGTGTGGTATTTTTCCATCTTTTCGTTGCATGAAAAATATGACGGGGTTGTTTCGTTCGTCAGAGCGCACTCGTCTTCGTCTCCCTGCTTCGTTTGCCTAATCCGCTTGGCTCATCTCCTTTGGGGATTCTCTCTCATTCTTTTTCTCATCCTTTTTTTCCTCCTTCCGCTGGATTTTTTCTTCTCCTGTGCTTCACCATTTTCTGTGTTTTTCACCTCACTCTTCTCGTCCTCTTCCCCTTTTTCTTCATCCACTTTATCTGATTTTTTTCCCTCACCTATTTCGCCATTCATCCGGTCAGTTTCCTCCTTAGCTGGGCTCCACCCATTCTTTGAATCCTCCACCTGTTTATTTCGTCCCTCAACTTGATCACCCTCATCTCCACCTCGCCGTTCTGCAGCTTGTTCGTCCCTGATTTCTTCCATATTTTCCTTTTTCTCCTTAGTGGGTTCTCCCCTGTGCTTATCACCCTCTGCAGCACTTGAATCGTTTCCTTGTTTTTCATCTTTGGTACTATTTTCCCGTTTCGTTTGCCCCTCTCGCTTCACCTCTCTCCGTGATCTTCCTTTTTTCTGTGAGGGTTGTTCACCACAGGGTGAATCCTTCTCATGGCGCCTCCGTTTCCTCATCAGTACGTTTTCGTCTTTTGCAGATAATGAGTCTCTTTCGCTGTCATGCTTCTCCCCACTGGGGTCGTCCTCAGAATCGCTTATCTCTCTATCGATTGTATTATTCGTTTTATTTTTCTGCACTTTGCTGAATGCTTGGTGTATGAAATCGCGCAGGTCTTTCCTGTCCTTCCCGTCCGTCCCATCTTTCCGGTCTATTTTGTCCTTCCCGTCTGTTACATCCCTTCCTTCTCTATCAGCCTTTCCATCCTTCCGATCCTCCCATTTTATCAATTCCCCCACGTCGTCCTCATCCTGCCCTTCATCGTCCACTCCTTCTTCCATCTCCACGTTCTTCTTCGCGTCCACCCCACCTTCAGCCTCCCTAAGCACAGGAGGGAAGAACTCCCTAAACAGTTTGAGCGATTTGTTCACCTTCTCATGTTTGTTCGCTTTCTCTTCATAAACGAGTGAGATCACTTTAGGGTAGGGGAACTCCCGATCCTCTCCGTACGTCTTTTTCTTTGCTTTCAGTTTTGGCAGCACCAGCTTAACATTTTTAGACTTGTTAATCACTGTAATGGTTTGGGACTCTCCAGCATGCATGATACTGTCCTGCAGATCGACGCTTTTGTCCAAGGGCTTATATTTGGAGGGTGCGTTTTCATTCATGAGATAGTCGTCCAAGTCGAAAAGGACGTCTCCATCGACATCGCCCTCGAGATTGCTATACGTATCGGTGGGCGCATCGATATACTCGTCGTCGTAGGGGTCTCCATCCGGATCGGAATGCTCATCTGTGTACGCGTCTCTGTACTGATCGTCATACTCGTGTGGTCCAGCTTCGCCATCCAAGTCGGTGTAGGCACCTCCACCCGAGCCACCTTCGTCCGCGTAGGCATCCTCCAGGGGCAGCTCCTCAACATACTCGCCCTTGAATTTGTCGCCGAATCGATGGATGACGTCATAACTCACAGTTGATACCCCCCTATTCTTTTTGTAGAAAATGCTGTTTATTCCTTCCTTCTGTTTGAAGTTAAAATTGGAGACGAAGTTTCTCCTTGTCTTGTCCGCCGTGTAATCGGTGGAAGCCGCCCCTTTCTTCTCCCCACCGTGTGCACTGCCCCTGCCGCTACCGCCGCTTCCGCCGCTACCACCGCTTCCACCGCTTCCATTACCACTGTCGTAGTTTCTTCTCCTGTGTGAGCTACTTTTTTCTGGGAGCAGATGCATATCTTCCCTAGCAGCGCTGTTCTTCTTATCTACCCCCTCTGCAAAATTTACCTTTTCATCTGACTGCCTCAGGTGACCACCTTTGCTACTCAATTGCGCCTGGTGGCTACGTTCCACTCTTATGATTATCTTTCCTGAGTACATGACGTTGTTCTCCTTATAGTAGTTGCAGTAGCATGCAATACTTTTGCTCTCACTGAATTTATCCACTTTTATATACCTCGTATGGTTTGCTTGGATCTGTCCAGCCAACATATTCGAACTCGGGAAGGGGAAACTGTCGGGCAAAAGATCCACCACGTTTTGATTTTCATTCACATGCTCAAAGCAGTAAGGAGGATCAGTTCTAAAAAATTCTCCTTTGGATACACCTTGACTAATCAAATTATTTTCTTTCTTTTCACTACTCAAGTTATAATCGTCCTTAGTGTTCTTTTCCTTTTTGTTCATTCTGTAAGGTGGTCCACATTGAAAACCTACAATTTCGTTAAACGCGTGTATCACACAGTCATTGTTGGTCCTGTTTTTTTCATTCAAAATTATTTTCGTCGTGAGGAATGACTCTCTCTCTGCATACTCCTTGTAAAGTATGTTTCCTTCGTTCACTTGAAAAGAGCATCCTTTTGTTTTGTTTAAATTTTTTTTCAAAAAAATTTTCATGGGGTATGATTCATTTCGACTAATGTGACTCTCTGCATCCAGCATTCCATGATATGACTCACTTCTAAAAATGCAATGCAAAAATGTGTCTTCTGGGACAAATGAAGGTACAAGTAATCTCTCATACCCATCGTCGTTTCTAAAACCTGTTAAAGAACCGGGGATTAGTTCTTCTATTTGCTTTATATGTTTATGGGCATATTCGCTTCCCTGTGTGGAGTTATGCTTGCTGCTAAGCCAGGTGGCGTAACAGTCCACGTAATCGCGGCTGCCTTTATGGGGTCTCAACCCTTCTTGCTGCTTCATTTTGACTATACTAAACGGGCTCGGATTGATAAAGTAGTAGTTGCCCTTCCTGTATATGTACGCGCTTTCGCTGAACAGCTGCTTGTAGTTGGCATAGCTGGGAGAAGCAGCGTACTTGGGAGAAGCAGCATAGTTGGGAGAAGCAGCATAGCTGGGAGAAGCAGCATACTTGGGAGAAGCAGCGTACTTGGGAAGAGCAAACTGACTGGAGAAACCCGCATAATTCCCATAATTTCTGTAGTTAGCCAAACTGGACGACTTCAGGGCATCCCCCCACTCACCGGAACTGCCCTTAATAAGGCGCTTCAGCTTCCTCGTCCTTCTATCAGGAGCCGAACCGATATTAACATCAGCAACCTTATTCACCGATTGAGTCGCTTCGTTTATGTCATAGGAGTAGTACTTACTCTTATATATTTCGTTCTTCTTGATTTTTTCCTCCTCTTCTTCCTCTTCTTCCTCCTCATCTTCCTCTTCATCCTCCTCTTCATCCTCCTCTTCTTCTTTTTCCTCCTCCTCCTCATCTATTTCGTACTTTCCAAATCGGGGTAACATGTCCACCTTCCCACTCGGACTTCGGTCCTGTCCTCCCTGTTCTGTCTCCGACGCTGCCTTCACTTCTTTGGTGCTGTCTCCACTAGTCAATATTTCAACGCGGTCCGTCAGATATGTCGACAGTCTTTCCTTTTCTTTCTCTTTCTCCGGCCCCTTCTCTTTCTCTTTCTCCTTATATCCCACTTCGTTGTTTTGCACCCCATCTGTAGAGGACAAACTAGCACTTGATAAAAGTACACCATTTCTTTCATCTGTATTATTTTCTCCATTTCGTTCACCCCTTTGGTCACCTCTCTCTGGTGCACCAAACTCACCTTCCCCTGATTCATCTGATCCTTTGATGATCTCTTTTGGTTGGTTCACTTCTGATAAAGGACTAGGTTGTTCAGTCGTCGATCCCTCACCATCACATTTTCCTTGTGCTGTATTTTCCTTATTTCCGCTTCCTCCTCCGCCACTTCCTCCATCTGACTCATAATTTGTATCACCTGGTGATGAGTCTTCCTCTGCCATAATCCTAAGACTTCTACTGTTAGAGCCAGTTCCATCGGTATTTCCGCCAGATTGGTCTCCATTATTTCCGCTTCCACCACTTCCATTTCCTTCAATTCCATTTCCTCCGCCTCCATTTCCATCTGTATCAATTATAATTACCGTTATAACTTCATCATTGTTGGGTGAACCTCCTAGAATTCTAAATTTCCTACCACTCGAGCCATTTCCACCGGTGTTTCCGCTAGACGGATCTCCCTGATTTCCACTTCCCCCATGTCCACTTCCTCCATTTCCATCAAGTCCATCTACGTCTAAAAGTTCCTCATCGTCGGGTGAACCTGCTAGAATCCTAAATTGCCTACCACTCGAGCCATTTCCAACGGTGTTTCCGCTAGACAGATCTACCGGTTTTCCACTTCCCCCATGTCCACTTCCTCCATTTCCACTTCCTCCATTTCCATCAAGTCCATCTACATCTAAAAATACATCATCTTCGGGTGAACCTGCTAGAATCCTAAATTGCCTACCACTCGAGCCATTTCCAACGGTGTTTCCGCTAGACGGATCTCCCTGATTTCCACTTCCCCCATTTCCATTTCCTCCAATTCCATTTCCTCCATTTCCATTTCCTCCATTTCCATCTAAAAGTTCCTCATCGTTCCATCATTGTTTCCTCTAGACTGATATCCCTTATTTCCATTTTCGTCATCTGAATCATCTGTATCATCTGGTACTAAGTCTTCCTCTGCCAGAATCCCAAGCATTCTACTGTTAGAGCCGGTTCCTTCATTTTTTTTTTTCTTTTTATCATATCCACTTCCGACACTGCCTCCGTTTGAACCTGCTAGAATCCTAAATTGTCTACTATTCGTGCCACTTCCATCATGGTTTCTGATTTCATCTCCAACATATCCATCTATGTCTGAAGAATGATCATCTGGTGAAAAATATTCTTCTCGTAGAATTGCAAGCTGTCTACTCTTCCGACCACATACACCACTGACTAGCTGATTCTTTCTTCCTTCTGAACCCTTTCCCATTGCACAGGAATAGAACCTTTGACCCTGTTCTAACAGGATTCTAAACTGTCTATACATCTTACCGCTTGCACCATCCTTCGCTCCTAATATTTTGTCGTCTCCTCTTATTTTATCCCTTTTGTTGGTCGAACGATTTGGTTTCTCATCATTCTCTTGCAAGATCCTGCAGGACGCTTTTTTGGATTCTTCATTACCACCTTTATCATCTTCCTTCTTTTCTTCTTTTTTTTCTTGTTCTTTATCATTATTGTTATTGTCCTTTGGGGAATCCCCTTCTGACATTATCCTGCAATTAGCACACATTTTTTCTCCTCTTTTTTCTTCTATCTCCTTTTCATAATCTTGCATAATTTGGTATACATATTGTAGTGACAATATCCTGCATCTTCTTCTATCGTTCTTCTGTTCATCCTTGGAATATAACCTTGTATAACCATTTTGCATAGGTGGGTTATTCTTGGAGTCACCGTCATCCTTGTCTTTATCATCCTTGTCCTTATCCCCTTCGCCGTCCTTATTGCCCCCTTTGAGCAGCGTCCTTTCGTCCGATAACGTCCTCCCTGACATTTTCGGTGACATGCCTCTGATGCTTCTTCCCAAGTGGTCAAATTTGCACCTCATTTTATCCCATGCCGATTTGTAATCCTGTTGGTATGTTCCTCCTTCTAGCCATTCGTCCTGAGTGACTCCACCATTTGTGATACCCTCACTACTATTGATAATTCCGACACGGTCAGAATGGGTGTAATGAAAAGGGAACAACTCTCCATTTGTGGTTAAGTATCCATTTCGAGAAAGCACATAAGGGTGATCAAAAAAATTGTTGTATATTTTATCTTCATCCATAAATGTATATGCATCACTATCGGTTAGATTTCCCGGGGAAAAAAAATTCGATCTAGATGTGCCTCCTATGGTGAGAAAAAACTCCAACATGCTGGTCAACTTACGTTTCACTTGTGCATATTCGTCAATCAATTTAAAAAAGAGAGAGATAATCCGATTCACAAATTTCCCACCCAGTACATGTGCATTTTTTTCTTTTTCATTTTTGTAAAAATCGTCCTTATCATTGCATGTACAGCTGTTGTTCTTCTCCCCGACTAGCGCTGATGCGAAGGGTTTAGAGCAACTTTTTCCCCCAGAAAAGGTCATCCCATTGTAGCACAAAGTAAGGTTACTTTGGTCAAGTGTGCATATTTTATCACCCTTCTTTTTATGTCGTTTGATATGACCATTTGCACTTAGCGCGACCTCCTTAGGGCAATTCTGGGGTACACCACTGCTACTACTGTGCAATGGAAACCCTGCTGGAAAGTTGGTCACCGTTTTTTGTTCATGGGCGCACCCCCCCAAGTAGAGCCTTAACGCAGCTGATTGCGGTTCCGCAAAAGAATTAGTGCGTTCATTTCTGTGCACCTTTTTTATGGAAAAATATTCCAAGTACTTAACCGCGAGAAGAAAAAAAGAAATTAGCGTCACCTTTTTCAGGTATGCAGTATCCCACATTGTTTCGTGCAAGTTTTGCAGAGTGCAAGTAGGAGAGAGGAGTTTTACGAAAAAGGGTTTAAGATTTAGGGTTTAGATATGGAGTTTAAGCAGATGCTCAGTTGTTTTGTTAAGATGTTCCGTTCAGTTTTGTTCAATTTTTTCAGTTGTTTTTTCAGGTGTTTTTTTAGTTGTTTTTTTAGTTGTTTTGTTCAGCTGTTTTGCTGCTCAGCCGTTTTGCTACTTAGCCGCTTGCAATTTTTTGTTGTTTAATTTGTAAAGTTTCACTTAACCTGAATTGTCAACTGACGACTCGAAATTTTTTTTTTGTTTTGAATGATACATTTTTGTGTCGACTTAATGTGTACTCATTTTACAATTTCACATGGCACAGATTTGCCATTCCACTTGGCACAGATTTGCCATTCCACTTGGAACAACTTTGCATGCAGATCCGTTTGACGCACGATCGAGCACGTCGTTGCTTCCCAAATGTGGTTCCATTTGCCCACCCCCGTCTCTCAAGTCACACAATTACACGATGGAGCGATTACGTGCCATTGGCATTGTGTAGACACTTAAAAGAAGAACCCTAGGGGCTCATGAGATAACCCCTACTTAGAATAACCACTAAGAGCATTTCCTCAAATGCTTTCATTTTTCACGGAAGAATAAAACAGGTTATGCAAAAAAAAAAAAAAATTATCAACGGGGGGAAGTGCATGCAGCGTTTCTAAGTGGGCATACAACCGATTAACGCTCGGCAAAAAAAGGAGGATGGGGATGAGCAGCTTTCCTATTTAAGATGTATAAAAAGGTCATTCGACACTGCCCAGCCCATTGCTGATTATCAAATCGTCAATTTTGCAAATCGCTTAAGAGATTTCCTTTCATATTATTGAATTTTTTAAATGACCACATCGTTGCACTTGTTTTATTGCACCAGCGTGGAAGGGCGCTCTCAATATGTGGGTCACCCGAGGAATTGTTCCTTTTGCCATTTTTCATGACTTTTTTTAGAGGCCCTTTATTCCATGCATGATCGATTCGCTACCATTTGGATGTCTCCTCAACATATTGTGTCTCCTCTGTGATGCTCTCGTTTTGCCTGCAACAATTCTAACATGTCACGAGGCGCACGCTTGGGGAAGAAGAATATACACGCAAACGTTGCATGGTGAACGCTGATGCTTCCTCGAGGGAAGAAGCCATGTGGTTCATTTTTTTCCCAAGTGAATTATTTTATCACTTCCTTATGGAAGCGTTATTCTCATGCATGTCTTTAACTTGGCATTTCTTCCGCTCATCGGAGGTGGTGCACTGCCAAACATGCCGGCAAAATAGCGTGGCTCAGAGCTTCCCCCCAAATGAACAACTAAGTGGAAACAGCTCCGCTTAAAAAAAAAGAAAATTTTTCGAATTTACGCCCAGTTGGCTCAATTCAGTTTAATTCAATTTAATTTTTATTATTTCATTTTTGTTTTTTTATTTTTGTTTTTTGTTTTTGTTTTTTATTTCCCTTGATACACACACCGGTTCGCCGCACATCCGCATTATGCGCGACACTTGAAGGGGAAACCTCACAGGAGTCACTCCATCTGTTGTTTAGCAACGCGTTAAAAGGCGCAATTGAGGGGAATAACAATTTTCGGGAAGGGCTAAAGTACCTTCCTTCATATTTGTAGCCCCACGCGATGAATGTGTATACCCTAAGATGGGCAAAAGAGTGAGAGGTATATATATCACCACAGGGGTGGAGTTCTTCACAAAAAAAGTGCCGTGGACAAACACAATGGGGAATTTCCATTTCCCCACTATTTCGCTATCCTCTCCCTTTTTGTCACTTTCATCCAGCCTCGATTTGGGGAACGCATTTGGTTCCCAAGTCCGCAAAAATGAATGCGTAAATGAAGTACTCTACGAAAGGAGGCGAAACCTCGCTCCGTAAGGATTACTCCCTGAATGGACATGTGCAAATGAGATACTTAACCGCGTATGGTGATTCATGAAGGACTGCCCCTTACGTTATCATCAAATGAAGGTCGTTACCCTGTTTTCTTCACAAATTTAAAATTATTTATTTTACCACTGTGCATGGGTTGGGTCCTTTAAAAATAAGGCAGCCCCCCCCCGGATATTTCTTCCTCCTCTTAAAATGTGCCATCACGGAGGGGGCAAATACAGAATGGGTAGTCATGCACACATGAGGACAGGACCGTGAAGCGCACCTGTCTTTGGCACAACCCTAATAATGCGATATGTACTTCCCCACCGTGTGAACATTTTTAAAAAACTCTAATCATTGCACAGGGTACCCCGTTCACGAGGGGAAAAAAACCTTCACTGCATGGTTGTAGAAGAACAAGGTTGGGACACTGGGTAAAGGCCTACCCCCCACCCTAAGTCCGCCAATCCCTCAGATCATCATCCTTTCTGCATAGCATATCTGGTCGATTGTGAGTCCCCCGAACGGGTAAGCCGTGCAAACTGGGTGTTGTTTTCCTTTCCCGTTCGCGGCATACCCATCCTTGCCTTTGTTTTTACCTACCTAAAGTGCAAAAATCAATTGGGGGGCCTCAAAAAGTCCCATAGAGACTTCAGGCCAATTTGCGGAAGCAACAAAATTGCACTCCCCAGTTTGTTGAACGCCATAGGGGAGAAAAGTCATAAATATGGCATTTTTTTTTTCCACCCCAATCAAATGGAGGTCCCTTCTTTTAAAGCATGCGATACAGCTGCAATAGCCAGCACATGCTAAGTGCAGTTATTATTTATTTCCATTTGTTTTGCTTAATGATGCGTGATATGGGTTCATTGTTCATGGGTTAGGCCGTCCCAGCGGTGTACTTTGCAGTTACGCCCATATTTCTTCCACTTGGGGGTGCACCTTAACGTAGTTGTGCCTATGGGAAAATGGCATAAAATCGTAGAGGCAGGTAGAGTCCCTTCCTTCTGTTGACCCGCTCTCTTACCGTTTCACCCTTCTATCAGCTTTGGGTGGCGGGCACTACGAAGGGTTACACTATGCCCCTCCATACCGCGCATATATATTTCGGACCACATATATGCTTAGCCGGGAAATAAGGTGCTCTTTTAAATGCAAACTTGTACGCGGTTCGTTCCATTCATCTAATTGGCAGAGCCACGTTACAGAAGAATTTCATATGGATGATCACATGAACACTTTTTTTTTTGGAGGAAGAAAAAAAAAAAAAGGGCATACATATATGCATATATAATATATATGTATAATATGTATAGTATGTATAGTATGTACCTTTACATAGCGCATTCGCCCATGTAACCCTTTTGTACGTTGCCGCGAATGGCTATCGAAGAATAGCTTCTCGCGCACGAGTTCGTTACTATGCTGAATGGGCTTCAACCCAGAGGAGCATTCCTAACCGCAGTCATTTTGCGCGGGTTCCTTTTTGTGGTCACCAACAGGGCCACACGCATCACGCCCATCTCATGTATGTACGCACGAACGGGTATATGAACGCCTTGCATATATACCTTTACGCTTATGCAACTGCCCATTTGTACGCATATTCTATGCTCGCACAAATGATGGCCCACGCGAGTGAGAAGCCTTTTTAACACCACCTCAAAGATAAGAAAAAAAAAAATTGCGTTTTTTTTTTTGAGAATACTCCTTGGTTTATACTCATACTGTTTTCTTTCCTCTGTTAAGAGGCCACTGCGAAAAAGCACGCGAGAAAAGAGCACATACAAGTGTGCCTCGCATCAAAAGGGGCATACACAGGATATATTACTCGCCCGAGCAGGTAGATTTTTCTTGGCAAACTTACTCAGATAGCGCCCTTTTCCCATCTGAAATGAGCGACCATGGAGGGCCAGAACAGGCCGCGGAAGATCGCTCGAACGAGGTAAGGATCGGGAGAGAAGCACGTGTGCAGCGTGCCACATGTGGAAGTTGAGTAGTCCGCGGTAATTACGTAGACCGTGGTGCTCGCCTACCCCTTGACAACCGCTTGTCATATTTCCTCCCCCCGCACCACAGGCCGAGCAGCAGGAAAACGGTGTAGCCAATCATGACCCAAGCAGAAGTGACACCCATAATTACGAAAATGGCCAAGGAGAGAACGTAGCGAACGACCAGCCCCCACTGATAGATAACGATGGCATGACGAGAGGCCCCATGTCCAGCGCAGGAATCCCGACACTACCCAGTAACATGAACCTCTTTAGTAACCATCAGGGTCCCCCTAACAACCTATATTACAACATGGCGCAGTACGACATTAACCCGAATTTGATCGAGTTGCCTGAAAAGGGGAAAAACGCCCCCACTTCATCAGCGCCCGCAGCGGCAGGAGCAGGAGCAACGGGGGCGAGCTTCGTGAACGGCATGAATTCGTTTCCTCCAAGCATGTCGAACTTGCCACCCAACATGCTGAACATGCCGCCCCTCATGAGCAGCCTCCCCCCAAACATGGCCAACCTGCCGCCCAACATGGCCAATCTGCCTCCCAATATGCCTCCCAACATGCCGCCCAACATGGCCAACCTACCACCAAACATGCCGCCCAACATGAACTACCTGCCACCCAACATGAACCCCCTCATGCCCAACATGATGAACCTGCCCCCTCCTCCCTTCATGATGAAAATGAAAAACCAAATAAATGGCGCTGGACCGGGGATGAATGGCATGCCGTATTACTTCCTCCCCAGTGGGGCACACATGGGAAACTACGCACAAACAGGAATGGAGGACATGACGGACCCGTTCGGAAACAATATGAGTCACCTGCCTCCACCCATGTACCTTAACGAAAGTGGAGGAGCGGAAGATTATTATCCCTACAATAACGATGAGGAGGACTACATGAGAGGGGAGAGGAGGCACAATGGAGAGGACATGCACGATGAATACATATCACGAAGCGAACGAAGGAAAAGAAGAAGAAGGAGGAGACATTATGACGAAGAAAGCTATTATGCCAAAATGAAATATAACCAAATGGAAGAAACAGTAGAAAAGACAGTTGAGAAGGAGGTCATTCAAGAGCCAACTGAATTTAACATAATGAAAGAAAAGGCACGAAAATGGAAAATGATAAATAATAAAAAATATTCAAAAAAAAAAAAATTTGGAGTGATGGAAGAAAAAGAAGAAATGCCATGTGAACATCTCAGAAAAATAGTCAAAGAACATGGAGACATGAGTAACAAAAAGTACAGATATGATAAGAGAGTATACTTGGGTGCTTTGAAATATGTGCCACATGCAGTTTTTAAGTTACTAGAGAATATCCCCATGCCTTGGGAACAAATTAAGAACACAAAGGTAATCTATCACATTACTGGGGCCATTACCTTCGTGAATGAAATTTTCGTCGTCATAGATCCTCTGTACATTGCTCAATGGGGAACCATGTGGATTATGATGAGAAGAGAAAAAAGAGATAGAAAACATTTCAAAAGAATGAGATTCCCCCCCTTCGATGATGAAGAGCCTCCACTCGATTATGCAGATAATATTCTAGATATAGAACCGTTAGAATGCATACAAATGAAATTAGACAAAGATGAGGACAGAAGTGTTATCGACTGGTTTTACGACTCAAAACCTTTGCTATATGATCGGAATCACATTTTGGGAACTAGCTATAAAAAGTATAAATTAAGTTTGGAACAAATGGGGGTCCTCTACAGATTAGGAAACCAACTCTTTAGCGATTTTCAGGATGATAATTATTTTTATTTGTTTAACTTGAAGTCTTTCTACACTGCCAAGGCGTTAAATATGGCCATACCAGGTGGACCAAAATTCGAACCCTTGTACAGAGACATATACGAAGATGATGAAGACTGGAATGAGTTTAATGATATTAACAAAATTATTATACGTCAACAAATTAGAACGGAATACAAAATTGCCTTCCCTTATTTGTATAATAATAGGCCAAGAAAAATTGCTGTTAGTAAGTACCACTCTCCTATGTGTGTCTACATCAAGTTGGAGGACATAGATCTACCCCCTTTCTACTTCGACCTTATTATCAATCCCATTCCATCTTACAAAATCAGAAAATTTGAGAACCCAGAGAGGGAGAAAAAACTCCTAGATGACTTCTATCTCATTTTTACAAGAAAGGAGGTACACTACCAGCAGGTGCATGCCCGCGGAAGAAATGGGACCAATTCTAGTCACAGTAAAAATCGGAGAAGGGAGCATTCCAGGGATGATCCCACAAGCGAGTATAGTAGTGATGGGAGCGCTGCGAGTAGTGAGCGAGAAGGAAGGGCAACTCATTCCAGACGCAGAAATGGTAGGGTTAACAAAAACGAGAGGGAAAAGTACTCGAGAGAACGAGGAAGCAAGCGAGGAGATAAACGTGACTCCAGGCGGGACAAAAAAGGTGACTATCACTCCAGCCATGATGCGACCCTGTCAGATGACTACCAGGATGACCGTCATCAGGAGAACAGCGACAGGACAACGTACAGGAATGGTGGAAGTAAAAGTAGGCGAAGGGCCAGCGAGAAGGGCAGCCAGCACCACCGCAGCAGCGATGACAACAGCGACACGAACGTTTGCAGCAGCAAGTATAGGGACGAGGACCAGGTAGACAATAGCACGATAGAGAACTATTCGGGGGATAACAGCTCCAGGACGGGTTACCCCAGGGGCGGCAAAAAGAGGAGGAACCCCTACGATGGGGATGAAGGCGGCGATTGTGGCGAAGATAACCGTGACGAAGATAACCACGATGATGGTAACCGTGGCGAAGATAACCACGACGACGGTAACCGCGGGCCGAAGCAGCTCGAAGCCAAACGGCAAGAAGCCACAACTCCGAATAAGCTCAAAATAGTAGTCAAAAATGTGCAGTACGGAATGCTGCCCCTGTTGCACGAGTACCCCCTCTACACGGAAAGAACCATCAACGGAATTCAACTCTACCATGCCCCCTACCCATTTAACAAAAAATGCGGATACACAAGGAGAGGAATAGACATCCCCCTAGTGCAGTCCTGGTTCAAAGAACACATATCGACCAAGTATCCAGTCAAGGTGAGGGTCTCCTACCAAAAGCTACTCAAATGTTGGGTACTAAACCATCTGCACTCCAAGAGACCAAAAAGTATGAAAAAAAAGTATCTATTTAGAATATTTAAAAGTACCAAATTTTTCCAGTGCACAGAAATGGATTGGGTCGAAGTAGGTCTACAGGTATGTAGACAAGGATACAATATGCTCAATTTGTTAATCCATAGAAAAAATTTGAACTACCTTCATTTGGATTACAATTTCAATTTGAAACCAGTCAAAACGTTAACCACCAAGGAGAGGAAGAAGTCTCGTTTTGGGAACGCCTTTCACCTGTGCAGAGAAATCCTAAGACTAACCAAATCGATAGTAGATTCGCATGTTCAATATAGACTTGGAAATATTGATGCGTATCAACTGGCCGATGGCATACAGTATATATTTTCCCACGTGGGTCAACTGACTGGAATGTATAGATATAAATATAGACTTATGAGACAAGTAAGAATGTGTAAAGATTTGAAGCATTTAATTTATTACAGATTTAACACAGGGTCTGTAGGGAAAGGTCCTGGTTGTGGAATGTGGGCACCTCTGTGGAGAGTGTGGATTTTCTTCCTTAGAGGAGTTATACCCTTGTTAGAAAGATGGCTGAGTAATTTACTGGCGAGACAATTCGAGGGAAGAGTCTCCAAAGGGATTGCTAAAACGGTTACCAAGCAAAGGGTTGAAAGTCACTTTGATTTAGAACTCAGAGCAGCTGTCATGCATGATATAATCGATATGATTCCTGCTGGATTGAAAAATAATAAAGGAAAAGCTAGACTCATTTTGCAACATCTTAGCGAAGCATGGAGATGTTGGAAAGCCAATATCCCTTGGAAGGTCGTCGGGTTGCCTCTCCCTGTGGAAAATATGATCATTCGATATATTAAGTTGAAGGCAGATTGGTGGATTAACGCTACTTACTATAATAGGGAGAGGATTAAGAGAGGGGCTACTGTGGACAAAACGGTGTGTAAGAAAAATCTAGGTAGGCTAACCAGACTCTGGCTGAAGGCTGAACAGGAAAGGCAGCATGAATACTTAAAGGATGGTCCTTACGTCACAGGAGAAGAAGCCGTCGCACTGTACACCACGGCAATTCACTGGTTTGAATCGCGTAAATTTACACACATTCCTTTTCCTCCACTGAATTATAAGCATGACACCAAGTTACTCATTTTGGCTCTAGAGAAACTGAAGGAAACCTTTACCGTTAAAAATAGACTAAACCAATCGCAGAGGGAAGAACTCGGCTTCATAGAACAGGCGTACGACAACCCGTATGAAACGCTGTCTAGAATAAAAAGGCACCTACTCACTCAGAGAGCATTCAAAGAAATATCCATCTCGTTCCTAGACCTATACACACACTTAGTGCCTGTGTACGAAGTAGACCCGCTAGAAAAAATTACAGACGCTTACCTAGACCAGTATCTGTGGTATGAGGGAGACCTAAGAAATTTATTTCCCAATTGGGTTAAGCCCTCCGACAACGAACCCCAGCCATTACTAGTCTATAAAATGTGTCAGGGGATAAATAACCTACACAACATTTGGGAAACCAAAAACAATGAATGCCTGGTAATGCTCCAAACACAGTTCAGTAAAATATACGAGAAAATCGATTTGACTCTCCTGAACAGATTGCTACGTTTGATTGTGGACCATAACATTGCCGATTACATAACCGCAAAGAACAATACAAATATTACCTTTAAAGATATGAACCATATAAACTCCTTTGGGATTATTCGAGGACTACAATTCTCTTCCTTTGTATTTCAATACTACACCATTATTATCGATTTACTCATCCTAGGGTTGACAAGAGCGTACGACATTGCTGGTCCGTATAACGACGTGAACCCTTTTCTTAGCTACCAGAATGTGCGTGTGGAGACGAGACATCCGATCAGACTGTACTGTAGATATGTAGACAAAATTTGGATCCTCTTCAAATTTTCCAATGAAGAATCCAAAGAATTGATACAAAAATTTTTAACAGAAAATCCAGACCCAAATAATGAAAATATCGTTGGTTATAATAACAAGACTTGCTGGCCAAGGGACTGTCGAATGAGAAAAATGAAGCATGATGTTAATCTGGGCAGAGCAACATTCTGGGAAATTCAAAATAGAATCCCCAGATCGTTGACTTCGCTAGATTGGGATCATCACAATACCTTTGTGAGCGTCTATTCGAAGGACAACCCTAATTTACTTTTCACCATTGCCGGATTTGAAGTCCGCATTTTGCCAAAAATAAGGCAACTTTCGTACGGCATTAACATGTATACTACGTATATAAATGAGTATGGAAAGAAGGACCACCCCAGTAAGGAGACTTCCTCATCCACCACAAATGCGGATCAATCCGGGGGAGGAGAAAAAAACGTGGTCATATCATCCAGCGAAAAGGAAGGCACATGGAAGCTGCAAAACGAAGTTACCAAAGAAATCACTGCAGAGGCGTACCTAAAAGTTTCAGAAAATAGCATGAAGAGATTTGAAAATCGAGTCAGACAAATTTTAATGTCATCAGGAAGTACCACATTTACCAAAATTGCAAACAAATGGAATACCACCCTCATCGGATTGATGACCTATTTCAGAGAGGCCGTCTTAGACACAGAAGAGTTGTTAGACCTGCTAGTAAAATGTGAAAATAAAATACAAACTCGTATAAAGATAGGTCTAAATTCGAAGATGCCTTCTCGTTTTCCCCCAGTGGTATTCTACACACCTAAAGAATTGGGTGGCCTAGGAATGCTCTCCATGGGGCATATATTAATCCCAGAGTCGGATCTACGTTATATGAAGCAAACGGACAGTGGGAAAATTACTCATTTTAGAGCCGGTCTATCCCACGAAGAAGACCAACTGATCCCTAACCTGTATAGATACATCTCCACCTGGGAAAGTGAATTTTTAGAGAGCCAACGAGTATGGTGTGAATACGCACTTAAGAGAAATGAATGCCACAATCAAAATAAGAAAATCACATTGGAAGATTTAGAAGACTCTTGGGATAAAGGTATCCCCAGAATTAATACCCTCTTTCAGAAAGACAGACATACTTTGGCATACGACAAGGGGTGGAGAATAAGGCAACTCTTCAAGCAATATCAAATTATTAAGAGTAATCCCTTTTGGTGGACCAACCAGAGACACGATGGGAAGCTGTGGAATCTGAACAACTATCGAACGGACATGATTCAAGCCCTGGGAGGAGTTGAAGGGATACTAGAGCATACACTATTTAAAGGTACCTTCTTCCCCACATGGGAAGGACTATTTTGGGAGAAGGCCAGCGGATTTGAAGAATCTATGAAATATAAGAAGCTAACCAATGCGCAGAGAAGTGGACTGAACCAAATTCCAAATAGAAGATTTACCCTGTGGTGGTCTCCAACAATCAATCGTGCAAATGTATACGTAGGGTTCCAAGTGCAGTTAGACCTAACAGGTATATTCATGCATGGAAAAATTCCCACACTGAAAATATCGCTCATCCAGATATTTAGAGCACATTTGTGGCAGAAGATTCACGAATCGCTAGTTATGGATATTTGTCAAGTCTTCGATTTGAATTCGGATCTGCTCGAAATCGAAACGGTGCAGAAGGAGACCATCCACCCGAGGAAGTCCTATAAAATGAATAGCTCCTGTGCGGATATTCTCCTCTTTGCCAATTACAAATGGGGTATTTCAAAACCGTCTCTACTCTCAGATGAAGATAACATTTTTCTGAACAATTTGGAAATTAAATCGAACAGTTCGATAGCCTTGGGGTCTTATCCCTACACGTCCAATCAGTACTGGATTGACATTCAGCTCCGATGGGGAGACTTCGATTCCCATGACATTGAAAGGTACAGCCGAGCCAAGTTCCTAGATTACACCACAGATAATTTATCTATATATCCATGCCTCACGGGGGTCCTAATAGGAGTAGACTTGGCATACAATCTATACTCTGCATATGGAAACTGGTTTAACAATCTCAAACCGTTGATGCAGAAGGCGCTACAGAAAATTATTCAGTCGAACCCCTCGCTCTACGTGCTCAGGGAAAGAATTCGAAAAGGACTTCAACTATATTCATCAGAACCCACAGAACCGTATCTAAATACTCAAAATTATAATGAGCTTTTCTCATCTCAGACCATCTGGTTTGTGGATGATACCAACGTTTACCGAGTTACCATCCATAAGACCTTTGAAGGGAATCTTACCACCAAGCCGATTAATGGTGCCATCTTCATTTTGAACCCAAAGACAGGACAGCTCTTTTTAAAAATTATCCACACATCTGTATGGATTGGACAGAAGCGTTTATCCCAGCTAGCCAAATGGAAAACAGCAGAGGAAGTGGCTTCCCTAATTAGGTCTCTCCCTATAGAAGAACAACCAAAACAAATTATCGTAACCAGAAAAGGAATGCTAGATCCGTTGGAAGTGCATTTGCTAGATTTTCCCAATATTATAATAAAAGGAACGGAGTTGAATCTCCCATTTCAAGCCTTACTAAAGCTGAACAAAATAGGAGACCTCATCTTAAAGGCAACCCAGCCACAGATGCTTCTGTTCAATTTGTATGACGATTGGCTAAATACAATTTCGTCCTTCACAGCATTTAGTAGACTAATCCTCATACTGAGAAGTTTACACATAAATCCACAGCAAACAAAAATACTCCTGCAACCGAATAAAAACATAGTAACACAGCCTCATCATATATGGCCCTCCTTCAACAATAACCAGTGGATTAATTTAGAAGTCCAACTTAAAGACCTAATTCTTAACGATTATGCGAAGAGAAACAATGTACATATCGCCTCACTAACTCAGAACGAAATAAGGGACATCCTGTTAGGTATGGAAATAACTCCTCCATCCATACAGAGGCAGCAAATTGCAGAACTAGAAAAAAACAATTTAGATAACATAGAACAACAAATGAAGGTTACGACGTCAAAAACAACCACGAAACATGGAACGGAAATGATCGTCTCAACGTTATCCCCTCATGAACAGCAGACATTCACAACAAAGACTGATTGGAAAATACGATACCTTGCGAATAACTCTCTACTCTTTAGAACCAAAAATATTTACGTCAATAATAGTTCACTAAAGAGTGTATCTCAAGAAGGAGGAAACAACGGTGTGAATACCATCAGCTCCATTAACGATTACACATACGTTATTGCCAAAAATTTACTTGAAAAATTTATTTGCATTTCCGATTTGAAAATACAAATTGGCGGTTTTCTGTATGGTTCTTCCCCACCTGACAACTCGTATGTGAAGGAGATCAAATGCATTCTTATCCCCCCACAGATTGGGAACTACCAATCTGTTACTTTGTCAAATTATCTCCCCTCGAGTAAATATTTAGATAATTTAGAACTCCTGGGGTGGATTCATACTCAGACCACCAACTGCTCCAACACGTCTAACCACTTAACGACTTACGACATGGTTGCACATTTATCATTTCTACAAGAGTGTAAAGTCAGGAAGAAGAAAAAAGCAGATGGAGCAGGGGGAACCTACTCCGATGAAGACATCGCACCTGAGGATAATGCTAATGACGATAGTGGAGAGTTCTCCAAAATATGGGACAAAAATAAAACGATAATTCTTACTTGTTCATTTACTCCAGGTAGCTGTACCATCAATGCTTACAAATTAACAGATGATGGTTATACCTTTGCGAAGAGTAAACAAAATTCAGCTGATCTGTATGCCTACCCGAATGCCACTAATCTGTATGAACAAGTTCAGATTTTACTCTCCAATGTCTTTGTTGGTTTCTTTTTAATCCCCGATGATAATATATGGAACTACAATCTGATGGGTATCAAATTTAACAATAATCAAAAATACGCTGCGCTGTTGGACATCCCTCAACCCTTTTACTCTGACATACACAGGCCCAACCACTTTCTCCAGTTTTCCCTGCTTGATCAGCACGACGGGGATGAGGCGGATGTCGAGACGTCGTTCATTTGAGCGACAGCCTGTGCAAAAGGGGCATTTCCACATCCCAACGCGTTGCTCCGCTATTCATCAGTTTTGCATGCACGTTGTATTTATATGTTTATGTGCGCAACGTGGTTTGCCCCCTCCTGTTGCTGCCTCATTTTTGTGCCCACCCCATTTTATCACAACTTCGCAAAAAAAAAATACAGCCAAAAATAGGGAACTCTGTTTAAGGAGGCCCAATTAAAGGAGCTTCCCCTCCCGTTTAATTAATTAAAAAAAGGTTGCAAATTTCAAATGTGGCGGGGGACGTCCACTTGGCGGTTGTTCCCCCCCCAATGGGGCAATGCAAACAAATGCAAACTAGCAAAAAAAAAAAAAATATAAAAAATAAATAAATGAATGATCCAAACAATGAAACTGTAAAAGGATTGCCATAAGGGCAGCAAAATTACTCTCCCATGGGTACGCCCTCCTGCTAACCCTGCGCAGATGGACTCTTACATGGTAGCTCTTAAAGAAGGCTCGGACAAGTGAGTCACTTCCCTGCCACCAGCTCTTGCGCCTAATTCAATGGTGGAAAAAAAAAAAAAAAAAACACTTAGGTGTGCCCCTTTCTTTTTACTTCAGTTATTTTGTCCCCTTGTCCGCCCTCTAAGTGCTGAGAACCTTCTTCCTTTTGGTGTTGTTTAAAACGTCGGCTAGTGCTGGCTCCTCATTTTTTCTTTTCTTCGACACATCTTCCTTCACGGTGGGTCCCTCTTCTGCCTCTATACTGCGTAGTGAGAACTCTAAAAATTCATCGAAGGTGCTATGCGGCGTGGAGCACGTCCACGTTAAGTTCTTCGCCAGCACGGATACGCAGAAGTAGTTGTTTATGTCATTTTGGAGGATATTCTTCTGATGCATTTCCAAATTGTTCACCTGATAGTAATGCTCGTACATGGGGGCGAAGTTGAGGAGCTCCCCGTCGTCTACATTTTGGTAAAGCTCGCGGGAGAACTGGGTGAAGTTTTTTATTTCAAGACATTTGGAGCAGTAGGCCTAAGAGGAAGGGGGGGAGGGGAGAAGCGTGTACGGGGTGCGCGTTAACGGTATGTGAAGTGCCTCTCATTTGCGAGGTGCATCTCATTTGCGAGGCGCGTGTTACGGGTATACCCCCTCCACGCGTAGGAGGCACATGGGCGCATTGGCACATGGGCATATGCAACCGCCGAGACGCAGAAACGGAAGTAATAATTGCATGCTCTCCTTTCTTCACTTTCCCCGCCTCTGTGTCACATACCTCTATCCTGCGAAACAAAAACGTCGTGTTGTTCACGTCAATCTCATAAGCGAGAAAAGGAGTAAAGACATCAATTCGTGCCGAACAAACATCGCACTTCTTCTTCCTTTTCTTTAACTCCATCAAAGTTTGGCTCAACTTTCTTTTTAATTCTTTAGAAAAAATGTTAAAAATTTCGTACACCGTTTTTTTTATGGGGAATATTTTCAGGTCAAATTTTAGCCTCCTCTTGTTCAGATGATTAACTGAAGCTTTTAATTTTTCTTTTATAATTCGTTCGTTCATTTTGGGGTAGTAGTCGGATTGACATTAGCTGGAGCAGGGCAGCAAGCCTTTTGGTTGTGGTGGGGAAACTAACGGAACAGTACGATCGGTGAGGATACATAAGAGAATCCATTACATTCTCGTCGCAGAGAGGAGGATTGAATTTATGCCACTAGCTCTCGTTAGAAGCTGGTCGTTACTGACCCTTGCGGGAAAAAGGCGCTCGCAAGAACTTTTAAAATGGCAAATGTAACGAAAGCATCGTCGTTAAACAGGGAAAGAGCAAACTACCAAAGGGATGGATGACGTGGTTCTAATGGCATTCTCTCCATTTTTCTTGGGGGGTTGCCTCGAAGGATGTTGCTCCATTTGGAGAATCAACTTCGATAAAAAATGGTCGACTGTAAAAAATAAGTAGGGGTCACTTTTTCTGCCTCCATAGGATTTCCTCACTCCGTTTTGCCGCCTAGCACAACGGGGAAATTTTGTCGCCTTTCCTTTATTTTTTATTTATTTTTTTTTTTTTTGCGCTTTCTCGTTGCTGCGGCGGATCAGCGGTAGATCGTTTTTTTTTTTTTTTTTTTTTTTCCGTCGAAAGGAAAGTTCCCATTCCTGTTCACAATAATGAGCATGCCCAACTTGCGATGAAATTCACAAAATGAAAAAAAACGCATAACAAGCGCTTTCACACAGGAATTTAAAAAAAACCCTAATTTAACAGGACCGCATCGCATAAGAGTATCCCTTTAATCATGGCTTTGTTACCAAGAATATACAATTTTCCCAATTTTTTAAAGCCATAATTTTTTTTTGCCTTTATGCTGCAATATCGCATCGAAATTGCGAACCTTTAACGACTTAAAAAAAAATTGGTCAAATTGTTTCCAGTCTCCCCTGTGCTGTTATACATATATCCATTCTCCAAGGGAAGATGAAAACGTTAACCGAGGCCGAACAGAAGTTTCTCAGTAATTTTTTTTTTTTTTTTTGCTTCCATATAAGTGTGACAAGGCAGTCTGTTCCCGTGCTGCATGAGCATATATATGCACACGTGTATGTGCCTGTTGGTGGTGATGACACACGCCAGACGCGCAGGCAGTATGGGTATCACTGTCCACTTTCTTACTGCACACTTTTCTACTGCACACTCCACCACTGCCCACTCCACCACTGCCCACTCCACCACTGCCCACTCCCTTGCGCAGATCACGACTGGGTAAACGACAAAAAATGGAAACTCTACTTAAGCAATTTATACCCCTCCCCCTCCATACACAATATCGAGAAATACAAGAAGAAATATTTTCAGAAGAATATCGACAAGAATCTGGATGTGAATGCCAGTTTTGGGAGTGAAGCCGTTAAGGAGGAAATGCCGCAGCCCCCCAATTTCCAAACGCACGGCAACAAGGGCTACACGTACAGCGGGCATGTTCCCCTGGTGACGTTTTTCTTCAGCGTGTTCGTCCTATGCGTCAGTCTCTTTTACTTTGTGTTGCTGTCCCTGAACTTGAGTTTATACAAGGTAGGGGAGGTAGCAGCGACGCGGCAGTAGTCTCACCGTTGCATTGCCCCACCGTTGCACCACCTTCACGCCCGCTTCCTCAACCCCCCTCCGCAGAAAATGGGCACCTTCATGAGTCTGTCCTACTTCTGCGCCTTCCTGAGTTTGCTGTACACGGACTACAAAACGCAGAGGCACAATTTTTCCCTCGTTCAGTTCTTCTCGAGCGAAAAGGGTACGACTATAGATGCAGTCAAAAGTGGGCCGAAAAGCGGACACCACTTGGGAGAAAATAATTTATTATCCCGTAGCTTCTCCCCCCCCCCCCCAAAAAAAAAGGGGGGGGTGTATATACTAGCACACATTTGCATGTACGATTAAAAGAGAGGAACCTTTTACCACTTCTAACAAGGAGTAAATGCACAGACATAACATAATGACAACCCTCCCCCTCCCCTCCATTTTTTGTTTCCTTTTTTTTTTTTAGGCCAGTACTTGTCCTACTCCATGATATTGTTTTTCATCAAGGACGCCGTGCTGATATTTTTGCCAATTTTTTTTACCCTCTTAATTATTTCGTACTTAATGTATAAACAGATTAAGTCTCTTTTCCCTCCCGTAATTCAAAGGTAGTGTGGACCGTGCAAGCAGAGCATAGACGCGCAACAGCGCGACATCGATTTTTACAATTCACCATTCTGGCCATATTATTTTTCCCCTTGTCACCTCGCTCGCAGGAATTACTATCTTAACAAAATTGTGTCCTACTTGGATCACTCGGTGAGATATGTTTGTGCACGTCTAGGTGTGGCACCGACCACATGGGACGATGAGGGACCTTCGAACAAGGATACTCGTTTGAGAACTGCCATTTGTTTGGCCTTTCGAGCAAGGATACTCCTTTGAGAAGTGCCATTTGTTTGGTCTTTCGAGCAAGGATACTCCTTTGAGAAGTGCCATTTGTTTGGTCTTTCGAGCAAGGATACTCGATTGAGAAGTGCCATTTGTTTGGCCGTTCTCCTCTATCCCCCATTTTCACCTCGCTCCATATTTTCTACTTCCTGCCTCCTCCTCCTCCCCCCCCCCTTGAGCAGATCCTAAATGTCTACTTGATGCGAGCCAACATCGAAATCTACAATTTAGTTTTTATAATAATTTGTCTCTTCCTGAAAAGAGTCAGTCTCCTGAATTTGATTATTTACCTCCACTTTTTCAAGCTAAAGTAAGGCCAATCGATTTTCAAATATAGAGCAGCACCCACCAAGGAGGAAGGATAAAAATGTGTTTCATTTTGTTATCCTTGGCAAACGGCCATCTTAAAAATAAATAAATATTCTTCTCCTATGCTACTTAGGTATAGCTCCTCGGATTCGTATTTCCACGCCTGCTATGCGAAGAACGGAGGTACGCTTGTGCATCCGGGTTGCGGAATGTGTATATTTGGCAAGGCGCGTCTTTTTGGCAGCTTTCCCCGGCGCCCACTTTAGCCCCACATTTAACCGCCCACCTTAACGATCATTTTAATTCCCCTTTTAATTCCACTTTTAATGCCCCTTTTAATGCCCACTTTAATGCCCATTTTCCCGCCGCTTCCCCCCCAGAAATGATCAGGCAGTGCTTGTCGCACCCCATGGTTCCCAAGTCCTTTTTGAACGTATTCAACAAGGTAACTACCGGGGGGGCACATCCCGATGATGCGAGGTTAACTTAGCCAGTTCGGCTATGTGCCCGTGCCTACCCCCCCACACACTCATTAGACCTTCCTTTTCAATTCCCTTGTACCCTTCGCAGGTGTCCCACTACTTTAACGCCTACCTCAGTTACAGACGCAGGTAGACGGCGTGCAACTGTTTGGATTACTCGTATGTATAACTCCCCACTTTACGATTATCCATTTTTTTTTTTTTTTTTTTTTTTTAGAAACTAATAAT